>NW_026527761.1:0-73757 GCF_017976375.1 Cuculus canorus
GAAGGGGAAGGGGAAGGTTGGATAGGGGTAGGGGATATATTACTGATCGTGGAGGCAGGATGTCATCTCTTGGGAAGAGACTTCCAGACCCAGTTGGGGATCGGGGTGGTGCCCACGGGAAGGAGAAATGCACCGGGGAGGGAAAGCTCTTGGGCGTTCCAGCTGGAGCTCAGAGAACAGGTGGATGTGTTGGAAAACTCTAGTTTGTCTTACTAAAATGTAGTCGAATAACTAATAGTTCTAACAATTCTATTAAATATAGTTAAAAACTAACTACTCCGTTGAAATTTCGCTTGCTCCAGGGTATAGTCTCCAGGTATATATTTGGGAAGGAATGCTGAAAACTCTTACTGAGCCAGAAGAAATCTTATCTATGTTAACAGAACATAGAGTTGGTATCTTTATCTAATGCAAGCAGTAAACTTGCAAAGAGATAACAGTTTGCATAAAAATGTAAAGAATGCTGAAAATGTTGCAAGACCTGATGTGGCAATCACCGAAATGAATATGTATTAGAGTAGGTTGCATCCCTTTTGAATATGTAACAGATTGAGCAACACTTTAAGGATAAATGGCGAACGCGATGTGACGGTCTTTGGAACCAGATTTGGGTGTGCATACCCCTGGTTCCCGGGGCCTCGAAATAAAGCACCACATATAACCTTCTTCGTATGGTTATGTGTTTGTCTCTACGCTAACAGATGCTCGATATTCCCGGGAGAAACCTTGGACGGGAGGTCCCGCTGGGGGGGGCCGAGGGCAGTGTGGGGCTTGTAGTTGTCCCACTCACGGGCACCGAAGTGCGCCGATTTAAAAAGGAACTGAGGAGACTGTTAGAGGACCCACTAGGAGTTGGCCTGTCCGGAATGTCTCTCTTGGGTGAGGGCAGCTTGTCTGTGGTGTGGGGTGCAGCGGAGGGGCACTGCTCCCCAGTGGGCGCCGCTCCCGCACCAAAATGTAGCAGTTTTCGGGGATGGATGAAAGGGGAGGGGAGCCTGGAGCAGGTGCGCCTCTGGCTGCCGCGACTCAGCCTCAGCCACCGCCCAGCGCTGCTTCCTTGCTTTGCAAAATTGAATACCTTATAATGATGTTTTCATAACAAACTTTTGCTTGGTTGGATAAAAGATTTTGCATTGTCTGTTTATGACATCAGGAATCTGCCTTTTGAGAAGAATGCCCGAACAGAGATCCTCAGATCTCCTGCATGAGTACCTGACATGAAACCTAAGCACCATCTGAAATGGGATGGTTGTCTCAAGTGCTTTAAAAGTCCTTATTTTCCTGGTTCTAATACGTTTCCCTGTAGTCGTGTCCCTGTTTTTGTCACCGAGAACCTAACCTGTCCAGACATGAGGTTTCCTCTCTTGTTTCTTTGGCAGGAGTGAATAAAGCCGGGCTGGCGTGAGGGTATAAAATGTCCTTGAGGCCTCTGCTATGTGCAGCCAAATTGCTTGGGAAGCTTGTGTGTAGGACGTGCGGATGTCACCCGTGTCTCATCTGTGGGTGGGCTTGGTCCCACACTCAGCTGATGGCGTGGACAGCCCCCTGCTTGATTTGCAGCCAGGTCCCATCTCAGCTGCTCCTGGCTCCATGAGGTGGTGGAACCTGCAGCAGAGCAGTCTCGCCCAGACCAGCCAGCTGCTTGCTGCAGTACGCAATCCTTATTTTCCAGGCACAACCATCCACTGCTGTGAAGGCAGAAGGTGCTGCAGAGACTCAGAGCCTGATGAGGATCAAGGAATGGAGGTAGTTTGTGGAGTCAGAGCCCTTCAGTGTGGGAATAGAGGAGGTAAGTGGAAATCAGCCTCACTTCTGCATTTCCAGTATGACCACCAGCTGTACAGCCCTGTCCCGCTGGTGGCCCTCTGTGCTCCTCCCAGAGCGGCTTCGTGCCCCTCCAAGCATGTCACACAGCACTGCTGAAGCAACTGGTCATTGGAGGGGCCGTGTGGATCGTATCGCGGGGCTGACCAAGGACGTTAGCTGCGTAGCAGATATGGAGGACATTATTCATCTCATCTCTAATCAGGTGGTTGATAGGAAATTTCTGCAGTAGATTTTGCTGTAGCATCTTGAGAGGGAAAAGCCTGCAAGTCAGAGAGAGAGCGAGAATCGTCAGGAGTCGGATGAGGTGGGCTGGAGTCCACAACTCCGCTCCAATGGCTCTCACCTCCAGGTCTTGTGTTTCTCTAGAGGCAGTCAAGGGTGTTTTTAAGGGCAAGTTCTGCAGCAGAGAGAATTTATTGCTGCCAGGAGATCTCCGAAATTACTTTAATGTAGTGTGTAATTAATGCATGAATTGGTGAACATGAGAGAACATTTTTCGTGTAGTTTCTCCACAGGAAGGTGTAACAAGTGGAAGATGACTTGAGGATGGTTTTGCCTGTGTTTAAGGAAGAGACCCCTCCAGCGACATCTGTCCTTCGCTCCAGGTCATGGCTGCCGTTCTGCGTCGAGTTTGATGCTTGACATCTTGATCTCTCCTCTCCTGTCTTCAGGTTTTTGACATCCTGCCACTGTACAGTGTGCTGCAGCCGAGTGAGAGCCAGCGGGTCACGTTCCCCCTCTTTGGCCACGCAGACATTGTCGCCCACGTCATGGCACTGTGCAGGGTGGAGGGAGGCCCAACCTACGAGATTGCGCTGATCAGGGATGCTTCGCTTATCAACTGCCTCTTGGACGTCACAGAGATTGACTATGGGCTGCAGGTACCACACACTTGTCTTGGCAGAGGTCTTTGAAACCATCACCAGTGGGTCTAGGGCTCTCTCCCCTCCCAGCTACTCTGTTGGCTATATGGCTTGGAAGTACAACGTTTGAGTGATATGTCCTGTATCCAAGCTGGTTTTTAGTGTCCATCCCCACCCCCCTCTTCAAGGTAACTAACACTGACTCTTTGGGCAGGCAGGATCCCAGCGCCCATCTCCAGAGGAATGCGTTCCCAAGATGTGCTCCTAAAGCCTGAGGTTCAAAGAGATGCTTTTTTCCAATGCTTTAATTGATCAATGATATAATCCAGGGAGGAAGTTGACTTGGGCTTCGCGGTTGCTGTAGCTGGAAAGAACATCCCTAATTCCCACTTTACTAATTTTCTGTTAAAAACCCCACCAATGTTTCTGGCTGCTGGCCCCATACGTGTAGTGCTGCCTCTCCTCTTGCTGTCACTGCAAGCTTGGCAAATATTGTATGTGGCTGCCTTTTCTGTAATGCCTTAATGCCATCTCCTTTGTTTCAGCTGCTAGAGCACACTTCAAAGTGCAGAGAACTTGTATCCTCTTGGGTTTCGTTATCCCTGATCTTCAGGGGTTGGTTTTGCCCCTCTGCATGCTGCCATAAAGATCTGTTCCTGTGTAGGGCGATGAGGCACCTACAGCTGTGGGTTCCCGAGGTTAACCTGGGAGACCTGAGCACCCCCATCTCCTCTGCCCCTGCTTCTCTTCTGCGTAGTGTTCATTCGCTCTCATCCCAGTGAGAGCAGAAGGAATTTCCCAGCATCAGACCTGTGTCTGTAACTCCCCGCTCCTCTGTGCTCTCTTCAGCTGTTTAACAAGGTTGCGGAAGCAGAGGTCACCCTGCGGAACAGTGGGAAGGTGGGATTCACCTACGCTGTGTTAAACCCCAGCGTGGCCACTGCAGGCTGCCCACAGCCCCGTGAGCCCCTGGTCCTCCCCAGTACGGTGAGTGCGGAGGATGCACAAGAGGTTAACCACGGCCCCATGTTCGGCTGCCCAGGATAGGCTGTAGGAACAAAAGAGGGGAAAATAAACAGAAAAAGAAAATGAAAAAAACGCAAACCGAGAAATATTGGGAGAGGGAAGGCTGTAAGCTATCGCTGCTGGGGGCAGAGGGGACCAAGTTAGCGCAGTCCTAACAGACTCTCTAAGTGGCCTGAACCATAGAATCATAGAATCACCAGGTTGGAAAAGACCTCTTGGATCATCAAGTCCAACCATTCCTATCTGCCACTAAACCATGTCCCTGAGCACCTCGTCTACCTGTCTTTTAAATACCTCCAGGGATGGGGACTCCACCACCTCCCTGGGCAGCCTGTTCCAGAGCCCAGTGACCATTTCTGTGAAAAATGTCTTCCTGATATCCAGTCTGACCCACCCCTGGTGGAGCTTGAGGCCATTCCCCCTTGTCCTGTCCTTTGTCCCCTGGGAGAAAAGGCCAGCACCCTCCTCTCTCCAACCTCCTTTCAGGCAGTTGTAGAGAGCCATAAGGTCTCCCCTCAGCCTCCTCTTCTCCAGGCTAAACAACCCCAGGTCTCTCAGCCGCTCCTCATAGCTGCTCTCTTCAGTCTCTGGATCCTGACTCCAGCATCATCTTTCCCTCTCCCTCGAGGCATCTAAAAAAAAAAAGAGAGGCGTCTAAAAAAAAAAGACAGGCTACTTCGTTTTTTAGTTTCTGTGTTTTCAGGTATCTCCTTCAGTTCCTCGGCATCCAGAGGAGCACAAAATCCCATGAGCAAGCAGTTCAGGTTTAATTAGAAGGTTTTCAGCTATCCCTGATGTCTGCCTGTGGTCTGCTTGGTGTTGTGCACTCTGATTTATCGAGTGCTACAACACTGCAGCTGTTTGATACCAATCTATGCAGAACTAGTTTTGCAAGCGCTCTCTAATTTAGAGAAGCCATCCAGGAAGCCCAGAGCAGTGCATAAACAAGAAGAAACAGCTTCTGCTTTGCTTAGCTTTGAAGCCACTGACCCGCTGTCATTGCGGCAGGGGCAGCAGGAGTCACGTTGCAGCTGGCTGTGCAGGCATGTAGAAGTTCAAAACTGACCTTCAGCTACTACAGGCTCTCCACCTTGGACTACACGCTGCTTGCTTGTCTCCTCTGACCAGCTTCACTGCTTTTGATGAGACTACAAAAGCCAATAAGGCTTCAAGAAACTGCTGTATGGGAGTGAAAAACATCTTGTGCCGTTCTACCCAAGAGAGGATAAAAACCGCAGACAGATGATCTGGGTTCACTTTCTGGCTTTGGTATTGTTGAAGCAGCTGCCTCCACTCAGGGTCCTGTTCTCTCATCTGTCCATGAGACTGTTTCCCTGTTCCCCCAAGGGATGCTGTGGTTTCTAACCATGAAAAGCATCTGATATATCAAGAAAAAAGACTTCTAGAAGGGTACAAACTAATAGAAACAGTAAATAGAGACGAGAAATTGAAAATGCATCAGGAAGGGAAGTTCAGGTTGTTTTCTCTCCTCTTCTGTTTCTGTAGCAACCCAGTGATGTCGTGACTCTTCAGTACAAGCCTCTTTCTCTAAAAAACATCTGCCCCCTGCCACTCAGCGTTTTCTTGGCCTTAGAGGAACCTTTCTTAATCTGCCACGCAGACGGCAGCCCCTCCCTGCAGATGTTCAGGTGAGCAGCCATAGAGCTTCCTGCTGGTGGGGACTGAAGAGGAGGAGCGTGGTGGTGCATTTGTGTTGGGAGGCCCTCCAGGAGAGAATGTTACTCTTCGGAGTCCACAGTAGAGTGGCCTGGACTAAATCACAGAATCATAGAATGGTTTGGGTCAGAAGGGACCTTACATCCCAACCAGTTCCACCCCTCTGCCATGGCAGGGACACTTTCCTCTGGATCAGGTGGTGTAGAGCCTCATACAACCTGGTCTTGGACACTAGATTTGAAGCTGCTGAAGGAAACATAAGATCATCTGAACTGGGGAAACACACCTTGGCTCTAAGACATGAAGAGAAGGGAGCAGGCTGCTGGGTCTGGGCAAGCCATGTGGTAAAGGTGTCTCTTGGAAGCTGTCCTAGTGCTCCAGCAGCCGTCTTGAGGTAACCGCAAGAGCTGCTTGGTGTCTTTGAGGGCAGGTCTTCCTTCGGGAAGGCTGAGGAGCCTGACACCTGCCCTGTTGTTAGTGGAAGGTGTTGGGGACAGTCTCTACTAAACGCGTGTTGTTGTAGGAACAGCCGTCACTTCTGTGCTGTGCCCGTCACTGGCCCCAGCAAGAGCGAGGATGCAGTGCCGCTGGGCTCGTGTTGAGCGTGAGGGTAAAGGAGTTCCTGTGGAGTCAGGGCGAAAGGCTCTGGGTTGCCAGGGTGCCAGTTTCGTTATGCGTTTAGCCCACAGCTCTTGTAGGCCCAGAATTCAGTAGAACAAGATTTCTTTCCCTCTTGTACTGATGAAGAGCACAGAGATATTAGCCTAAGATGGTCTCAGAGATGAGTGTGCTTGCAGGCAGGCACACACTGTAAAGGAAATGAAGGATGAACTGAGAAGCCCACATGGAGGGCGAGCTTTGAGCATTTGCACGTTTTATGCTATTACACATTGTGGCTTCATCATACAGTGGTTAAAACTCTTCATGTCCTTGCAGCCTGTGAAGCTGGAGGCAGGGGAGGAATGTCACCTCTCCATCAGATTTAATCCTGCTTGTGAGGAGGGTTTGACTAGCAGGGAGGTAGAGAAGGTTCTGAAGATACAGTTTCTTGGGCACCCTCATGAGGAGCAGGTCTCTGTTCGGAGAGAAGTCTACTTTCCGAGTCTCTGTATCCAGACCACAGCCCTGGACTTTGGCTGCATCTTGAATGACACTGAAGCAGTGCGTTATACTGAGATGAGCAACTGCAGCCCAATTCCTGTGCGGTACCGCTGGTTGTTCCTGACAGACGGCCCGGCGAGCCAGACGAGGTATGTATGTGCACCTTTGCTCTTTCCTTGAAGTTCCTCTTCCTGATGTCCTGCTTGTTCTTTGCAAAGGCCAAGGCTGCTTTCCTGGGATCTGACAAATTCTTTCAGCTTTTGCTTGTGGAAAGATTGCCTCCCAGCTGTGGTCAGTGTAAATGCTTAGGGAGCAGGTCATCTCCACCAGTTTCATGCTGGGAAGGAGGCTTTCCACATAGCCCAGAAGCTAGAATCCCACTTTACCTCTGGTGCTTTAAAGCCACGTTTAGGCACCTGGACAAGCAGATCTATAGTGACCTCTTCTCCTTCCCTGCCAACCCGTTGGTTGTCATCTCATCCTAAAAACCTACTTGGGCACTGCCACTTGTATGATGTGCTGCTGTCCCAGTGTCTTGCTGCTGTTTTGCTGTAGCCTCAGTACCGGTTCCCCTGGGAAGGGAAGCTGGTGGGGAAAGCTGCTTTCTCAGACCTTTGTAGCCTGAGGTAAACAGCCCCTTGGTGGAGGGAGTTTCCACCTGTGAAACTGCGCCACTGTTCATCCATCCCTGTGCAGGAAAGGTCGCCCAGGCAAAGCCCTGTTCCTGCATGTGGCTGCAGGAAGGACAAGTCAGGTGGGACCTCCTGGGGGGCAGAGCAGAGCCTCTAAATCCAGAAATGAAAACCAGCCTTAAATAAAGCTACAAAGCTGAAGAGAAATATGCATTTGGGATCATATCATTACAGGCACCAAATTGCCAGCTGGGAATGAGGCATCCAGATTGCTCCAACAAGTCTGCCTTGTTTGACTCTGGGGGTACCCTTGTAAGTGGGGACGGTGACAGTAGGTGTGGTTTGAGTGTGTCTTCCATGTGGCTTTAGAAACACCAATAGACTTACTATGAGCACTGCTGCAGTTAAAAGCACAGAACGAAGTCAGAGTCCCATGGGGCTGTTTGTAAATGTTAAGCTCCATGCTTTTTACTGGCAGACGTTGGTCAAAGTATAAACTCAGCTCTGTTGGCAAAACGAGCTGCTGAGCTGCTCTGCTGAATCATTTGCCAAATTGGTCTTCAGACAGTTTGGGTTTTGAGACCTCTGGGGAGGTTATCACGCCATCAGTAAGTGCCACGTAAGTTATAACCTCGTTGCAGCAGAGCTGCTGCCCTTTTAGCATGAAGTGCTGTTGGAGCTGTTGTTTAGCAGCCAGGGAACAGCTGCAGCACAGCAGGGAGCTGGATCTTATCGTGATCTGCGGTGTATTGGTTAAAAGTGACCAAAGCTTCCTTCCCCAGAGTACGGGTCGCCGCTGCTTTGGCACTTACCAGGGGCTGATGGGCTGTCTCTGCCTGGAGCTGCCTGACGCGTCTTTCTGTGTTGCTGGTGGCCTGGCGTGTGTGAGGGTGTCCCCCGCTGGGCTCTGCAGGTGCCCTTGAGTGGTGCTGGGCTCTCTCTGGCCAGGGCACAGCTGCTCGGCCTCCATGGTGGCTCCTGCCTGATGGCGCTTAGAGAAAGCAACCATCACTGCCACTTGCTTGTGCTGACCTGCAGCTGTGGGGAACTGTCAGGGGAAACATTCAGGATAACCATCCAGCACAGCTGCAGAATTCCTTCCCAAAGGCCCTCCCGGTGGGGAAGGCAAGGTCCACGGATGTGGGTGCTTTCAGGAGGATACTTTCCGGTGGGTCTGTAGTCGCTCATCTGTCTGGATCTGCCTCTGATGTCTCAGTCTCACCATCTTGCACAAGTTGTGTCTCTTTTCCTTTCCTGCTGTGCTTTTTACCTCCCGGTAAGGTGTCCACCCCTCTGTCCTCTTCTGTTTCTGGTTGCAATCAGTTGCCAGATTCCTGCACCACCACTATAGCGGCATTGTCCTTGGGCAGGAGCCCCAGGCGTTGACGTGCTCCATCCTGGTTTTGGAGCTGCTGGCTCAGACCCACTGCTGAGCTGCAGTGACACCCAGGAGCGACATCCTGCTGCGGAGCAGCTCGTGCGAGCTTCTCTCCCTCCCGCTGCAGGTCTGTGATCAAAGTTAATTTGTTTTCCAGATTCAGCCCTCCTGCAAGTCAGTGTTTCATCACACCGCAACCACCACAGGAGAACATAGCCCAGTCGGAAGGCTCAGCATCTGCAGAGAGCAGCTCCAGGGAGGAGGCTGCAGAGGAGCCAGCCAAAGGCCTGGGAGCAGCAGGAGATGCTCTCCAAAAGCCAGCAGATGCCAACGACTTTGAGTTTATGGTTGCAGAACAGGGAAGGTTTCCTGTGCAGGCAAATCTTATTACAAGTTCCTGAAGCACTTTCAAGCTTGGCCTGTACATCAGGCTTAGCTGTTTCATTTGAGACCAGTGGAGGGCCAGGGGACTTATCTAGGATGGCTTGTTGTAGCAGAGGAACTGTGACCAGTATCCATTTTAAAGAGATTTTATTTTATTGTCCCATGGGTAGCTGGGAAAACCTTGGACCTACAGTCCCTGTGACTTACCAAAGTCTTATTACCAGGTGGCCAGGACTTTGGTTTCAGAGGCTTGGGTTGAGTTTTTAGAGCAGTGAATGAAGACAAATCCACTTTATTTGTTTCTTCCATCTGCTTAGAAATTTATCCAGGCTGTGGTTTAAGGATTGTCCTTACTTGTCCTTTCAGAACTGAGCTGCCTGAGTACGTCCTGGACTTTGGCCATGTCATTCATGGTAGTATCCACACTCACGTTGTGAAGATCATCAACACGGGGCGGTTTCCTGTGTCCTTCTGCACTGGCAGAAGGGTCCTGCGTAGCACAGGTAATCACTACTGGTGCGATTTCACATGGGCTTGAAGGAGCTGTCTCTGACAGATTAGCTTAAGCCACTGGACATGGGGAGCTTTTTGAGCGCTTGTTTGTCCATCTTTGTCCTTCTTGAGACCCTCTGCTTGGTGCTTTAGAAACAGAGTTCTCCTGGGCAGCGGTGCCCAAAGACCTGGCCTGCCTTCACTGTAGGGCCCAGATGGGGCGACTGCCTTGGTCAGCTCTCAGCATCTTCTCTTTGCTCCAGTGAGCAGCATCTGCATTTCCTTGTGGATTCTCTGGGCTTGTGCTGCAAACAGATGGACCCGTAGTGGTTGGGGAGTGCTTTGTTCCAAGTTGATAATGTCATGGCCCTTGTGTTTAGCCTTTATTGAGAAAACAGCCCGTGAGGTCCTCTGTTGTGCTGAACAAGGCTTCTGAAACAGGCCTCAAGGTGAGGCTGCAGTACAACCAAACCCACTGTGTCTGAAGGGTGGTCAGGTGTCTCCTCTAAGTTGTTTTCGGGGTAGCATACGGCGTGGGGGAAGTTCAGCTGGAAGTTCTCCTTTGGAGAGTTCTCTGCACCCTCCCCTGGGATGACTGATGAAGAAATGACTGAAGCCTCTCAGCTGATAGGTGTCCTTTTTAGCAGGATTCTACCTGTGAAAACCCTTTTCCCTTGTGTTGTGACAGGGAAGAAAGAGTAGTGGGCTGCTCCACGGGTGCAAAGGGGTCCTTCAGAGCTGCCAGCCAGGACGCCCTTGAGCTTAACATGCTTGTGACATGTTGCTATCGATTTGTGTGTCTCAGCTGCTTTTATTTTCCTCTGTTCAAGGTTTCCGTGTGGAGCCGGACCACGTGAAGGACCTGCCGTGCTGTGAGACTGAGTCATTCACAGTGCACTTTGACTTAGAAAGTGCCAACCTGCCACTGGGAGAGGTGGACGTGCTCCTGCCCATCAAGGTACCACCTGTTTCCTCACCTCTCTGTGCCCGCACCCCTTCTCAGGGCAGGTGGCAGGTCGGGGACAGCAGTAGGTGTCACCTGGACGCTTTTTCCTTCACTGGGTAGCAGAAGGCCCCACGTATCACGTCCACCTCCATGCCAACGTGACTGTGCCATCCCTCTGCCTCTCCAAGGACAGACTGGACTTCTCTGCCGTCCAGTGTGGGCAGTGCCGGGAAGAAACTGTCCAGTTCCACAATCAGCTGCAGGTTCCCTGTAAATGGTTCTTCACCATCAATGAGCCTGTTGAGAAGGTAAAGCACAGACAACATGTAACACATGACTTCTTGGTTGCGTTTTCTATGGCTCTTTTGCCTTTTCTGGACAGGTTCGCGCTCTCCTGGGTTGGAAACTGGTTGGTGGCCGGGCCCAGAGAGTGGTGGTAAATGGAGTTAATTCCAGCTGGAGGCCAGTTACAAGTGGGGTTCCCCAGGGCTCGGTACTGGGTCCAGCCCTGTTCAATGTCTTTATCAATGACCTGGATGAAGGCATTGATTGCACCCTTAGCAGGTTTGCAGATGACACTAAGCTGGGTGGAAGTGTGGATCTGATCAAGAGTAGGGAGGCTCCAAAGGGATCTGAACAGTCTGGACCGCTGGGCTGAGACCAATGGCATGAGGTTTAACAAGGCTAAATGCCGGGTCCTGCACTTGAGGCACAACAACCCTGTGCAGTGCTGCAGACTGGGGGAAGAGTGGCTGGAGAGCTGCACGGAAGAGAAGGACCTGGGGGTAATGGTTGACAGACGACTGAACATGAGCCAGCAGTGTGGCCAGGTGGCCAAGAAGGCCAGCGGCATCTTGGCTTGTATCAGAAACGGTGTGACCAGCAGGTCCAGGGAGGTTATTCTCCCTCTGTACTCAGCACTGGTGAAACCACACCTTGAATACTGTGTTCTTTTCTGGGCCCCTCACCACAAGAAGGATGTTGAGGCTCTGGAGCATTTCCAGAGAAGAGCAACGAAGCTGGTGAGGGGGCTGGAGAACAAGTCTTACGAGGAGTGGCTGAGAGAGCTGGGGGTGTTTAGACTTGAGAAGAGGAGGCTGAGGGGAGACCTTATTACTCTCTACAACTACCTGAAAGGAGGTTGTGGAGAGGAGGGAGCTGTCTTCTTCTCCCAAGTGTCAGAGGACAGGACAAGAGGGAATGGCCTGAAGCTCCGTCAGGGGAGGTTCAGGTTGGATATCAGAAAAAAATTCTTCACAGTAAGAGTCATTAGGCACTGGAACAGGCTGCCCAGGGAGGTGGTCGAGTCGCCTTCCCTGGAGGTGTTTAGGAACGGGTGGATGAAGTGCTTAGGGACATGGTTTAGGAAGTGTTAGGAATGGTTGGACTCGATGATCCAATGGGTCCTTTCCAACCTTGTGATTCTGTGATTCTGTGTACTTTACTATGCCACTAAGGGATGCAAGGGAGGAGCTGCTTCTGGAGGGCCGTGCTGCCTGTGCCGGGTGGCTGGGGATGTGTGCTGCATCCCTGCCAAGGCACAGGGCTGTGAGCAGCGGGATGGAAGGCGCCTGCCTCCTCCCCAAAGCACAGGGCCATCCTCACACTGGCTGAGCCGTCCGTCCTCTCCACAGGTCGAGGTGCAGATGTGTCCTTCCAGCAGGAGGTCAGTGTGGAGGCCGAGCACAGCCTGAAAGTGAGCCACTCCATCTCCAAACGCAAAGGCAGCCTGCGGCCCATCAGATCCCATGTCCAGGTGAGCACCACAGTAGGCAGGAGGAAGAGGGGAGGCCACACATCCCAGTCGCACACAAACAGCATCAAACAGATCCAGCAGGTGAAGCGCGACTGGCACTGCTCAGTGCACAGGACCTTTCTGTTGATTTTGAGAATCATAGAATCTTAGAATGGTTTGTGTTATAAGGGACTGTTAAAGGTCATCTGATCCAACCCTCTGCAGTGAGCAGGGACATCTTCAACTCGATCAGGCTGCTCAGAACCCCATCCAGCCTGACCTTGAATGATTCCAGGGATGGGACATCTACCTCCTTTCTGGGCACCCTGTTCCAGTGTTTCACCACCCTCAGTATACAAAATGTCTTTTTTGTATCTGGTCTGAATCTCCTGTGTTTATGTTTAAGACATTATCCCTTGTCCTGCCCTTGCAGCCCTTATTAGAAGTGAAGGGGCTGCTTACAGTGGAGGCTCCACGTCAGCCTGGTGCAGCCTATGCCCTACAGAGAGCCAAATTAAAAAGATCAAATTAAAAGATCAAATGTGGTTTACCATACAGGATTTAAAGGATGCCTTCTTCTGCCTCGTATTGGGTGAAGAAAGCAAAAAAAGTGATTTGCCTTTGAATGGGAAAACCCTGAAACTGGTAGAAAAACACAACTAACCTGAACAGCATTGCCTCAGGGTATTAAGAACAGTCCAACTATTTTTGGGAAGCAGCTGTCTTGAGACCTGGAGCCCTGGGACTGGCACCCTGCTGCAGGATGTGGGTGATGTCCTGATAGTTACGCAAACTAAGGAGGACTGTGTGCAACGGACTGTAAGTCTGTTGAGTTCTTGGGACCGAGTGGGTATCGGATCTCCCAGCAGAAGGCCCAGCCTATGCAACGACAAATTACTTTGGATTTGAGATTTCCAGAGGCCAGAGAGAGCTCTGGACAGCCTGGAAGGAAGCTATTTGCTGCTCACCCGTGCCGGGGATGGTAAAGGAGCTCAGAATCTTTCTGGGAATGGCAGGTTGGTGTCATTTATGGATATTTAACTATGAACTCTTAGTGAAACCATTGTATGAACTATTGAAAGAATATCCAATGGGATCATGAAAACTGGCAGACCAGGGAGGCCAGATGGGCACGTAAATAATTAAAGAAGGAATTGATGAAGGTCCTAGCTTCAGGTCTCCCCGACGTTTTCAAATTCTGGTTATTTTCACCACTAATATTGTGAATCCAGCAGCTTTCCTTAGTGGAGTCACTTTGGAACCAGTAATACGTGACTGACTGAAAACAATGGGGACAGTATACTCCAGCCATCAAGATCGAGGAGAAGAACTGCTTATGGATGCAGAAGGTTCCTGGTACACCAATGGAAGCAGCTATGTGAAGCAAGGACATTGCAAGACTGGGTATGCTGTGACCCCATCAGAGAAGTGATAGAGGCCAAAGCATTACCCCCAGGAGCATCAGCCCAGAAAGCTGTAATGATCACCCGCGCTCGAGCATTGGAACGGACTCCTTCCCACCCAAGGAAGACACGTTAAACATCCAGCAGAAATCGTAAGACTGCTGGAAGCTGTAAATCTTCCAGAAGAAGTGACTATCATGCAGTACAAAGGTCACCAGAGAGATAATACTGACCAGGAAATTGGTAACAAATTGGCAGGAAATTTTGAGGCCAGGAAGGCCTCAGGGAAAGGCACAATAAACAACTGCTTTGATTCCAGACGGTAAACTTCAAATCCCTGGTTGTGATTTAAAGTTGGAAAAATATTCAAAGGAAGAGAGAAACCTGATTAGCAATATGGCAGGAAGGGAGGTAGATAATGGGTGGTTTTATGTTCCAAATGGACAAATAATAATGCCATCAGGAGTGCTATGGAAATTGGTCTTAGATGAGTTACACAGAAAACACAGAAAACCAAAACAAATAAAACAAATCCATTGGGGCACAGGTGTTCTGTATAAATAATAGGAACACAAATAGATTTCTTTGAACTCCCAATAAAAAGGGGGGCACTGGCATTTGTTACTTATAACAGACACTTTCTCAGGTTGGCCAGAAGCTTTAACTTGCAGGACAAATAAAATGGGAGAAGTCACAAGAGTATTATTGAATTAAATTATACCTCGTTTTGGAGTGCCTGCAGTAATGTCATCAGGTAGAGGTACACATTTGTGCTAAAGCGGTTAGAAGATTAGTGAAATTTTAAGAATTGATTGGCAGTTACATACTCTGTACTGACCACAGGCTAGTGGCCAGGTGGAGAAAATGAATCGTCAGATTGTTGCTGATAAAACAGCAGTTAGCTAAAATTTGTCAAGAAGCCAATTTGTATTGATATCAAGAACTTCCTTTGGCCTTGTTTAGAATTCAACCAACCCAAGGTCCAAGGAAGGCATTAGCCCTCTATAATCAATTGCAGAATACAGGAGAAGATCTCACAGAATTAGGTGAGGATTATTTACAATGATGTTGAATCAGCTAACAAAACCAGATAAACTTGCTTGAGGAACAAAAAAAAGAGAACAACAAAAAAAAGCAAAACTAAAAAATCCAACCTGTATTAGCTGCACAGGCTAGAGGTTTAGATCAACCTGTACACCTTTTTACACCTGAGGATGAGGTTTATGTTAAAGATTTTACAGGAAAACTGCTGGGAGAAAACTGGAATGGACTGTACCAAGTATTGTTAACAGTCTCCGAAGCAATAAAGATTAAAGAACTTGGATTGAGTGAAGAAATCACCTACCAGCCAGTGGACTACAGAACACTTAACACTTTAAGAAAAAGATTAAGGCTAACTGAAGTAAAGTAAACCGTAAAGATGGAAAATTGTGAATATTATTGTTAATGTATCCATTAGGAGAAGCTTTTTTTTCCCGTAAGTGGGATGCCTCTCAAAACATTGGGGAAGAACTGGCTTGTACAATATGCAATAGTATGGCCTTTTGCTTAAATGCTGTTTCTTCAGTACAACATATATTTATTCCATGTACTTTGGGAATCCCTGCAAGCATTCAGACCTTTGGAAACTGTACGAGGTTGTCAAAACTTTGTCATATAAAGCTGAATTTACGCTGGCTTCCTGTTAACCATGCGTCGCCGTGCCCATGAACTATAATACTTTAAAGAGATTTGTTGGTAGGTATGCGAGGAGCCTCAATTATACCTCTCGAGCCTTGGAGGCCTTAAATCTTGAAGCGAGACATCTTCAGCATCAGTTTTAGAAAATTGCTGCAATTGATTATCTGTTATTAAGATACCATAAAGGATGCTCTGATTTTGAGGGCATAAGTTGTTCCAATTTGACCGATCAGTCTCAGACTGTAGGAACCTCTATAAGAATTAGCATGGCCTTCTTAGCTCCATACAAGAGCAGGAAGGTGTAGATTTTTCGTGGTTAACTTCTTGGCTCCTAAACCTGTCCTGGTTGAAATAATTTTTTCTCAGCGTTGTACCATTGGGACTATTAGTTCTGTTAACCCGTATAGTGTTTCAAAGTGCATTCTGGTATTGTCAGTGAACAGCAGAAGATTATGAGACATGGAAAAGAAATCAGATAAGCCAAGCAGTAGAATCAGGAAAATAATTTAAGAGAGCTTTAAACAATAGGACCTGATGTGAGTCTTTTGCAAAAGAATTTGCAAAGACCTTGAAAAAGGAGGGGATTGAAATAGTGATTTGTAAATGGTGGGATGGAATGTCAACTATAGTGTGTTAAAAAACAAAATTAAGAACTAAGATAGTGATAACCACCCTTATCTTCTTGTCACCCGGAGTCGTTGAGATTGACCACTCTGATACGGCCACACCTTAACGACTCTGGGTGGGATTGATCTCATCCCCTCTGGATGTGCAGGAATGAAGTGTGCTTGTCATTTCAGGAAAATATGAATATGAAGACAGTTCTGTGTATATAAAGTTCTCTGAAATCCCTCTTTGGCAGAAGCACTCTGAGTACAAATCCCGAGTCTTCTCCAGCGCTGAGTAAAGTGTACATGCCTTAATGGTTAAATTAAACTATTAAGTGTAATTTTCTTTGTTTCACAGGTTAAGGGCATCCCTAGGATGTTCCTAGCCTGGTCCAGCCCTGCACTATTACCCATTCCTGCTCTTCCATGTGGGATCTTATGGAGCTGCAATGCACAGTCCAAAAGAGACTTCCGGGCCTTGGTACAGTTGGTAAGTGTGAGAGTCCGGCTACTTGTGTTTTTACAAAATAGAAGTTTTAGCATTAAGATGGAGGGCCTTACAGGATTGAACTTGTAACACCCCTGCAAAATCTGATTGCATAAGCTGTTTTTCAGCAAGAAATGGCTGAACAAGTGTTTTGGACAAGAGAAATGTTATCTCCTGGTACCTTTCTGGTACAGTACAAGATATGTTTAGGAATGGAAGAACTTATAAACAACAGATTGGGTAAAGAAATTTAATATATTAAAAGCTGCTTAGTAACTGCCTTGTAATAGCTTTCTAATAGACTGTAAATCTGGGGAGAAGGTGGTCTTGCCCTGGAAAGAAATGGTCTATAAACTTCTTTGGCTTTCAACAAAGGTTGAGAACTTCCCTGCTTGCCAGAAGGAGCTGCTCCCGTGACTGTAGTCACAAATAAATAAATAAGTAAACAATTTTGCTTCACACGTGCCTCAGTTGATCTATTTGATTTGATTCGTGAGTGATCCTCACATAAGGGAGGTGTGGGGAAGATGAACAGATGTCATCTCCTTGGAGAGAGCTATTCCACACTTTGCAGCAGGTGGTCGGGAGCTCCCTGCTGGAGCCGTGTGGGCATTTGCGGCAGTCTGGGAGGCCTGGGCTCTCGGGATGTGTTCGGGCTCTCCCTGCCCTCCCCTGAGCTGGCAGGCACTGTGCTGGAGCAGGGGGGCCGCAGGCAGGCACCACTCCTCTGCGGGGACCTGGTGGGTGCTGAGCATCCCTCCGTGTCTGCCACTGCATTGCACAGCACTGCCTCCCTCTCTGTGGCCTCACTGTGCCGGGTGGGTCGGGGCAGGCTGGGAGGCCCCGTTGCCTCCGGAACCAGGGCAGTAGCCCACTGGTGGTGGAGCTGCTTTGTCTGTGTCCGTCGTGTCCCCCGTGTCCCTCGCGGACTGGGAACACAGAGAGCTCAGACTGCTTCAGGAGCGCACAGGTTGCTTGTCACAGGTGTCCGGCTTTGCTGCTTGGCTGGAGGGGGGGAAATAACTCGGGGTTTTACTCCTATGAATCTTATGAATTCTAATCCTATGAATCTTTTACTCCTATGAATCTGCAGCTTTAGCATGGTCTGCTCATGAAACAGGGTGGAGAGGCCTCCTGTTCCCATAGGAACGATGCCAAAGCCTGGAGACGCAGGGGTATCCGATCTGCCATGAATGGGATTCTGGATTTTCAAAGTGCCGTTGTTGCTCTTTGCAGGTGACCGAGTCATGGCCACTGGCAAGATCCGTCAGCCTGTGGGGCATTCCAAAAGGCCTGATGGATTCCAGAGCAGAGTGGCAACATCTCTTAATCGGAAGCTGGTCAGAGCGGCAGAGAAGCCTCTGACTGTCAATACACGCTATGGCCAGGTAAGAGCTGTGTTTGGGCTGTGAAGTCCCTCTGTGTCCCTCCTCTGCCCACCTCTCCTGTTGTCCAGCAGCACTGGGAAGCTGGACCCCAGCACCCCTCTGGGAGCTCCATATGAGTTGTGTCCTGCTTCCGGGCAAGTCCAGAGTCTTACTGGAATGTGCCACTGGAGCCAAGTTAAACGATTGTCCTGGGTGTTGGGCTGGACTAGCTGGAGCACGAGAGTGTACTTCTTTGCATCCTCTGTGGGTGGGCAGTGCTATCTGCTGTCCTGCTGGCACACTGGCCAGAGCTGCTCCGGCTGTACCAGACCTCCTGGAGCTGGGTGTGTGGTGGGCTGCTCCAGCTCTGGCTGAAGCCGTGGAGATGTGACTGGTCCCAGACAGAAGAGGTTCCAAACTTATCTGTCAGTGGCACTTGAACAAGAAAAGCCTTTCTGGACCAATTTCTGTAGCTCTTGCTGATGTTTTGTGTTTCAGCACACTCCTTCTGCCCTCATGAAGAAGTCTCTCAGCACCGAGCAGAGGCTGGTCACCACTCGGGAGGTGAAGCGGCCCCGAATTACCCAGCTTCGAGACATGAGTGAAGCCTCCCATCACAAGGTAGCCTTTTCCTGCCCTTCTTTTTGCTGTCTGATGTGTACTTTCAAATCGCTGGAGGCAGTGGATTCCTTCTGCTAGGGGAAGAAGAAAGCATATTTTGCCAGTGAGACATTGAAGTCCTGATCTGCGCTAGGCTGATGTAAATAACCTTCGCTGAAGCTGGTGGATCTTGCTGGAGTCAGCTCCCTTCCCAGTTACCGTGGCTAAAGCACAGTGCTGGGGGAAGGCCGGGGCAGGACACAAGGGCACGACCCTGCCAGTCTCCATCCTCCTGCTGAAACTGTCAAGTGCCCGGAGTCAGGACTCCCTCAGCCGTAGCAGCATTGGCCTCTGGAGGCTGTAGGCCCTGTGGGAATTGCTTAAGATGTAACAAAAGCAATTGCATTAATGTTTTGGGTTGGAACAACATGTGGGACCCGTAGAAGGGTGTTAGGTTTGCAGGCTGTGGGATGCTGCCAGATATATGGGGGAAGCGCCCTGGGCAGAGCAGAGGGGATGTGCTTTCTCCTGATCAAGGGTTTCTCAGGTGTATGTTTAAAGCTGCTTTTCTCACATGACTGCTCAGTGTCCAAAGGGGTCAATGACTGCGGTGGCCTCTTGAGTGGAAAATGGCCAGCGAGACCTGTAACAAGTGGGTTAAGGATTGCCCTGGACTGCACAGGAGGTTGGGAACACATCAGACAAGCACACAAGTAACTGGCAATGTGCTGCAGCTGTTGGCTTCAGCGTGACCAGGATCTCTGTGGAGGAGCAAGGGATCCATCTGTGCCTTTAGAGTGGGAACAACGCAGCTGCAAGAGGGGAGACGAAGCAGGGGGAATTTCCTGAATAATGCCTCTGTGGACACTTGTTGTTAGTTTATATTTTCAGACATGCTTCTGCAGTGGTATTAAACAAAAAACAGCGATCATAGAGTAAAAATAAAGCATCCATTTAAAGCTTATGGAAAAGGAGATGCCAAGCCCACTCTTACTCGTAGCTTGGTAGCTTGGCTGCAAAGAGCTGAATCTTACCACTATCCAGCATTCACCCCACCTATCTTTTCCCTAACATGAACGTTACCTCCTGGGTCTGCTGGTTTCTAGGCTGTGTATCAAAACAGATATTGGGGGCCACGTGGGGCTTGGTGCCTCAGTCTCATAGTAAAGATCATCCCGAAGTTGTCTCCCATGGAGCAACTTTCACTCGCTCCGTGAGTGCTTGTGGCTGTTTCAGTAAGTGCTCTGGAGCTGTGTGACCACATCAGTAGAGGGCTCAGCTGGAGGCAGGCGCTGCCTTGCATTTTTGCAAGAGGAGGAAGCCTCTTGCGGAAATGCCTGCCCAGGAGATTCTTAGTTTGAGCCTGCTTAAAGTGGTCCAGAAATTGTTGATCAGCTCAGAACATGGGTGGGTGTGCTCCTGTTTCCCCAGAGTGAGGCAGGCAGATGTGCTCACCATGGGACACTATACTTCACTGAAGACCAGTCTTGGATTCTTATTCATGAATCTTCCTCCCAGCAGCTGAACCACTCACCGCTGTCTGTCTTGTGTCTCCAGTTCTCAGCAGTTGACCTGCAACGGAGCTTGTTCCAGCCTTTCCCATTGGAGGTGGTATTTCAGAGCTATGTCCCCCATAAGGTCTATGAAATGCCTCTGATTCTGAGAAACAACAACAAGGTAAGTGCTGGGACATGAAAGTTTGATCCCAGTATCACAGAATGGTTTTGCTTGGAAAAGACCTTTAAGATCATTGAGTCCAATCATAGATCCAGCCCTGCTAAGTCCGACGGTAGACCATGTCCCCCATCTACTCGTCTTTTAAGCCCCTGCAGGGGTGGTGACTTACCCACCTCCCTGGGCAGCATCTTCCAATGCTTGACAACCCTTTCAGTAAAGCAATTCCTCCTGATATTCAACCTAAACCTCCCCTGGTGCATCTTGAGGCCATTTCCCCTTGTCCTGTCACTGGCTACCGGGGAGGAGACCAACTCCCACCTTGCTACAACCTCCTTTTAGGTAGCTGTAGAGAGTGATAAGGTCTCCCCACAGTCTCCCTTTCTCCAGGATGAACAGCCCCAGCTCCCTCAGCCACTCCTTGCGAGGCTGGAAAAGGAGAGCAATGCCATTCACATGCTGCACAGCACAGCAAGTTATCCACTGCTGCACAGCACATCCGGCATAAAATGTATCACCATTGGTATTTTGAGGATGGTGGAAATCTTGCCATGCTAGGATTCAGTTTCTCCCCTGATTTTGGCTGACTGTTTACGGTATCTAACCCGAAGGAGCTTCTCTGGTCGGCATCCTTCCCCTTGAAAGCCCTGGATTGATGGGGAATGTTGAGGACCGTACTGTTATCTACTCTCATGCCTTACCGGGAGTGGGGAGGAATACCCAGAAACGTGGCTTGCCTGCACTGGTAGCTGCCTGGCTGCCCCCACCAGGCAGCAAGAGCCTCCGGAGAGATGAGACTGGTTTTTAATAATGAAACCACACTGAGTGAGTGCTGGTCATGTATGTCAAGGCAGGAGATGCCCTGGCAGCCCATAATTGATAGGTAGAGCCTGGGGCGGGTCGCCTGGCTTTCCATGATTTTGGTAAGTTGACTGCTCTGGTCTCCTGCATCAGTCTGACCCTGTAAAAGCTTCTCCCTCGCTTCTTTACAGCCCCCTTGAAATTCTTGTAACCTTTCTGGGGTTGTCTCTCTGTTTTCCTGTGTTCTTCCTTTTTCTCTTCTTAAGCTTGCTTTTATTCCCAGTGAGGCCATGGTGTCTGCGGTCTCCTTCTCTTGCTGCTCTGCCTGCGTGGCTCTGTAGCGTCGCGGCTTGACTGCCTCACTCACGCCTGGTTTGTTGCAAGGGGATTTCTTCCTTGTCCCCGGATAACTGATACCGTTTGACCTTCAGAGATTGCATTCCCCCTCTGGAGGTGTGACTGCGTGGAGGTGTGCAGGCAGAAGCAAGCAGGTTCTTTGGGCTGGTTGATGGTGACTGTAACTCCATACTGCTGGTGTCTTCCCTGCTTGGCGCTTCCTTCCCAGAGGGGTGTTGCCCGGCTGCCTCTGACCTAGAGCCGTTTGCCCAGGCAGAAGAGATTCGAGCCCCCCCTTATGTGGGTTGCACACTTACTTCTGGAGTGAAAAGTGCTCTGTCAGGGAGGCTGAGGAAAGATTTTGCCGGGGTGTGTTGAGGTCTCTTCTCATGTTTCCATGAGGGGCAAAATTACAGTTTCATGTCTTTCCTTCAGGTTCCTCGGCTGGTGAAGGTCATGATGGAGACCTCACCACATTTCAAGTTGGTCAGTCACAATGTTGTCTGGCATAGGGTAGCACCTGGCATGACTTCAACTTTCCGCATCCTTTTCACCCCCGAGGAGAACAAGGTGAGAATGGAGGCCCCCAGGAGGGTCGTGTCTTCAGTGGAAGTTGAACCTGCAGGGCTGGATTTGGAACCGGGCATTTGGTGTGGGTTTGGAGGAACTGTGCTGGTTTCGGTGGGGTGGGACTGGATCTAGAACTGGGGGAACCTCTGCTGCTGCGGTGAAGACAATGCTCTCACAGGCTGAAGGCTCTTAGGTGTCTCAGGTTGTTTTTACCCTTCAGCGCTGGGACATTTAATGTGATATCTGCTGGCTTGAGGGACAAAAGATTCTGCTGCCTGTGATGGGGTGTCCTCTCAAGGTTTTGGTTTCTAGTTTCTGTCCAGTGCTGTATCATTATGGATTTGCTCTACTAATTATAAGTACGGAATTCTATATAGAAGTGACCTGTGATTTGGAGGGCCCGGAGTGAGCCTGATCAGAGCGAGGACCACCACCTTTGAATTCTGGAGTCACTTTAATGCCCATCATGTTTGACACAGGGGTGAGACAGGCGAACATGGTGTCTGAAGCCATCCCTGGTTTTGCACGTGGTTACATGCCGCAGCCTTCTGTGAGCTCTAGTCCAGGCTGTGGCCCAGCAGGGGCGAGCTGCAGCTCCTCACAGCTTGGCACGATGTGGCCACTGCAGCTGGGACTGGTGGGCTGTGCTTTCCCTCCCTGCGCTTCCTTGAGCCTTCACAAGGGAAGGTGCATATGGGCAGTAGGGAAATAGCAAGGAGGTGCGTTGATAAGGTGTTTAGCCGTCTGTCTACTCAGTGCTATGGGTTTCATTTGTTAGGGAAAATACTAGGGAAACAAATAGATGCAGAGAGATTTTCTCTTTCTTGTTTGACAGCCACTTCTCTGCCTCACTCTGGGCTGAAACAGAAGTGGTGCTTTTTATACGGTCTGTTTCTAAGCCTTGTGTCTGTACTGTCCCCAAGGATACCTGCCTGCCTGAGGGGATTAAGGCACAGACTCCTGAACTCCTATTAACAGAAACTCCTTTACTGCAAAAGCAGCTGCTTTGATGCAACTCTGCTGAATTTCAAAAACATGGCCTTATCTGATTGGTTACAAACAATTGCCTCTGCGCTCAAACTTCAAACAAATGGTCCACAGGTAACCAATCACTCGCTGTTCACACGCAGTCCCGATTCGTTCTTTGGGCGGCAGAAGGCTTCAGTTGTTTGTTTTGTTCTTCTGTTCATGGTACTTTCGCGGCAGTGTTCCTGCGTTGTCCACTTCTTCAAGGCTCCCGAAGGGCACTCTCGTCTCAGGCAGTTCTCTGTGTGTGCTGCCCGTGCAGCAGCGCGGCAGGGCCGGAGCAGGGGAGGCGCTGCTTGGCTGCAGGAGCTGAGACGCCCCACGCTCTGCGCACTGACGCTGTGGGAAAAGCTCCCGACACCTGCCTGTAATCCAGCTGCAGGTCTAGGGGAGAGGGAGCACTGTGCCTGTGACAGGAAGCCAGACTGGCACAGACGCGCTGAGCTCCAGATGTCTTTGGCTCCGAGGAGGTTGCTGTGCTGCTGATGCCTTTGAGATGTCTGCCTGGAAGAGTGTGTGTAGGAATAAGTAGGCAGACACGTCGCCCCAGAGCTTGAGTGCAGCTGTGCTGCTGTGTCTGTGTCTTCATGCACGTGATTGGCATTGCTACAGGCCCACAGGCTCCTATTCCACGCCAAAAGTGCATTGCTTTAGCTCAGAGGTTTGACCATGAGTGCTGTGGTCCTGGCGTGTCTGAATCTCAGTACTGTGATGTGAGGGGTCAATGCTGCTCTCTTGGCCGGTTAACAGAGAAGGATTTAGTACAGGGCATGGAAGGGAGGAAGCATTGCAGGGGAACAAAACCAGGCAACATCCTGCTAGCTCTTAGCATGGCTTTGCTGGATAACTTTGAGCCAGCAAATGTTTCTGCACCAGGCCAGAGGTGCAAGATCTCTTTGAGCGTACCTGTTTTCTCATCTTTCATTTGGTATTTAGATTTAGTCTTACACCTTGTGCTACCCTCAAACAACATGGATATAGAAAACTAAAGAGAAAATACCCTGTGGTCTCTAGCTCCCTATGCTTATGGAATTATCTGTTTCTTTGGAGGGGCCGAGAAATGATTTAACATCGTTAATATTTAGGGTAATAATTATGCTGGCTTAAGGCAATTCTGCAAGCAACCAAGTGACATGAGCTTCATCTCACTGAGACAGGCTTTGCAAAATACACCAATGCCTTTAAAATATGATTTATTAGTAATAAATAGTGTTCATTTTTGGGGTGGAAGAGGTAAATTGGTGCCCAGGAAAGGCAGAGTGCCGCTCTTCAAGTTTAGAGAGGCAGCAGAGCAACAGATGGACATCACCACAAACAGAAGTTGGGTGAGACAACCCCAGAGAGCACTGATGACCAATACTTTGTCCCTCGTCTTACCCTTGAGCAGGCAAGTGTGTGGAGTAGGGAGCTCTGCCAGTGAGAGCTCCTCTGCACGGCTTCTGCCACACGCAGGCGGTTTCTGCTGAGGGGGATTTGTGCTCCTTGTAGGGGCTGTGCAGGGCGTTGGGAGAGAGGTGTGGGCTTCACAGTGAGGAGCACAGAGGTGGGGAGCTGACACAGTGGCCTCAAAATGTTGTATAAATTGAACGTTTTGTCTTGTTCTTGATGGAGTGGGAGCCACTGCAGTACCAGGGTGCTGCAGCTCGGCTGGAAGTGCATCAGCAGCACAGTCAGAAGGGGCACAGCACCTGTGAAGCCTCCTGTGCTGTGCATGCAGTTGCCTGCGTGCAGAATACCTGCTTTTCTTTGTGGGAGGCTTAGGAGTGCTGCCTTTGAGCCTTGTCTGCTTCACTGCTGTTGTATCATGCCCTGGGATTGTGGATATCCCCATGAACTGCCACTCCACATGTCTGAAGCGTGATCTGCTCAGCCCTCAGCCCTGCAGGAAAAGGATTTTGTGATGTGATTTGCCGTGGTACTGCTAAATAGGGGATGGTGCGGGGCTGTCTGTCTGCTGAACAAGGACTGGGAAGAGCACAGCTGAGTTTGCTCAGTGTCTCCTGTTTTAAGCTAGGCGGGCTAACAAGGCACTGAGTTGCTTGTTCTTCAGCCCTTGCAAGAGAGATGGGATTAACGCAACAACCATGCCAGGACACGCAGCATGGAAGAAACAAAGCTATTGCTTGCATCCGCTGAGGCTGGAGTGGGCTGCAAAGCGGAATCCAGATGAGACTCGGGAAGAATGCTTTGAGTCAAGGGCAGAGCTGGAGTAGCTGCTAAGGGCAGGGGGGAATTGTTAGTGCTTGTACGTACTTGTCAAAGATCTCTCAAGAACAGTTTGGGTGCAGAGCTGAGCCAGGTTTGGGCTGGGGAGAGGGATCAGATGGCCTTTTCAGGGTGCGTTTCCCCAGCCTTGTCTCTGTAGTGCTGTGGGAAGGTGTGGGACACTCACCTGACATTAAAATAGTTACCGTGTCCAGCTTTTTCAGTATTACCAGGGACCAACTGTCGATTGTGCATGAGAGAAAGTCCTTTTGAAAATGAACCTGAGCATCCCCTGCCAAGATTCAGTGATGTTACCACGCTGCTGGGCTAGGATGCAGTGCTGTGCACAGCTAGGTGCTTAGTGGTGCCTTTAATAGTCTGCAGTGGGGATCGAAGCAGGTTCTTGTTACTGCTGTAATCCTCCTACAAGAAATGACTCTGGTTTGGTGCCTCAGAATCAAAGTGTCAGTTTTGTCTGGTCTGTCAGCTTGCTTCGAGAGCAGGTGGATCCATGGGCTTGTTTCTTCCTTGCGAGCTAACAGCCCTGTGCAAGTTCTGCTGCTGGAATGAAACGTCATTAAGGTAAAAAGTACCATTGCGCTGTTGAATGGTGTGATTGGAGTCATAGAAACGCTGGTTTTCTTTCTGTCATGAGGATGGTACCAAATGCCAAGTGCTGAGACTGTTTCTTTCCCTGCAGGATTATTTCCACCAGCTCACCTGCATCACAGAGAGGGAAAAGTTTATTGTGCCAATTCGAGCTATAGGTGCTCGAGCTGTCCTGGACTTCCCTGACCAGCTGCACTTCTCCGTCTGTCCAGTCAACTACAGCACTCAGAAAACACTGCTGATTCGCAACGTTGGTAACCAGGAGGCCCGCTACCGCATCAGCACTGAGAGGTAACAGAGCTTGTTTCTTCTGTGCAAAACACTGTTGTGTGGTAGTGCAGTTGGTAAACAGTAACAGAAAGGAACCAGAGCGTGGGAGCTGCTGTATTGCCGTAGCTGGAAGTGTAAGCATGATGCATCTCCTGACAAAACTCTGCAAGCTCCAGCAAAGTTTTATACCGCAGTGATGTCTCCAACACAGCATCCAGCAAGACTGATTCTGTTAGATTGAAAGGGAAAACATAGGAGGGCACCTTGGCTGCCTTTGGGCTGTCTGAGATGCTGCCTGGCAGCAGCAGCTCTGGGAGCTCGGCTCAGGCAGAGCAAATGCCGTGTTCAGAAGTGGGCAAGCTCTGAGCTGCTGAAAGAGACATTTAAGACGGTGTCATCAGCTATGTTTGTGTTAGCAAGTGCAGCCAGAAATGGGCAATCAAAGTGATTGGCATTGAGGCCCCGACAATAACAGTGGTCCAGGAACTTTGTTTTGGAGTAGGGTTGGTGTGGCCCCTGGGACCAAATATTCTTGAGCAGAATGAGCTCCAGAGTGAGCTGAGCAGACACTGGCTTCAAAACTGCACTGCAGCCGGAGAGCAGAATGCTAACGAGGGCGCAGGCAAGTGCCTGGTACACAGGTTGACGGCCTTTTCTTCCAGAGCTTTCTCTCTCACAGATTTCCTGGAGAGTGCTAGAATATGTTAGTAGCTGGCTTGCAACCTCCTGGCCATAAGTACCTTCTGAAAAGCTTACAAACCACTGCCAGCCAAACAAGCCCGTTCTCTGGGGTCACATGCACACGGTCTTCCCATGGTCCCCTCATCAAATGCCTGGCGTGAGCTGTGTTGTGGGCAGCCTGTGTTGCTCCTTTTGGTCTCAGAAGGCATTCACCAGTTTTCCAGTTTGCTGAACTGGAAATAGTAATGCTTTGTTGACACCACATCTGCAAGGAAAGCAGTCCGGCTGGCTGGTAGCGAGTGGAGAGTTGCTTGGTCCCAGAGGTCTTGGTGTGGGAGCCGAGGTCAAGACTGCAGCAAAGGCCTGCTGTCTGACTGGGGCTACCCGAGTTGCCTCAGTGTCTTCTCCGTCAAAACAAGTCTCAGAAGAGGATTTGACTTTTCTCCTGTGAATTGTGAGGGTCCAAGAGAAGCTTCCCGCAGAGCCTGGCAAGGCTGTTGAAGCAGGCTTCTAGGACGCTCTTTGAGCAGGCTGCTGTTTTTCACTGTGGGAAATATGTAGGCAGGAACCTGTCAATCACTCTACAGTTTTCCTCTGGGATTTCCAGTTCTCATTGTCACCACCAAAATAAATACCCTGGAAATGTCTGGCACATTTCTGCAACGCGCTTACCAGCTGCTGAGTGATGCAGCGGGTGGTGAATCTTGCTCGCCAGGCATTTGAAGAGTTTCTGAACTGTAGTAGTCAAGTATTTCAGTCCTGCTTTGCCATAAAGAAATAGAAAGTGTTACAAAATTTTACTTCAAACTGCACAAAACCAATATTGCATGTGTGGAGATCAGGAGTGGATGCGGCTTCCCTTGTCAGCTGAGGGCATCCGTCATCTCTTCCATTTTGTTATGGACTTCTGGTTTGAGCTTTGTTTAATATTTGTCACTTGGTGACATATTTCCAGAGAATGACTTATGCCCACTCTGAGAAGCTTGTGGGTTTGGATTATACTTTCTTGAAGGAGCGACTGAGATTTCAGATGGAGAAAATGCCTCGCTTATATACATATAGAGAATCTATGCGATAAAGTTCAGAGGGATCAATCTTTCTCTGGGGTAAATCGGGGTACATCAGTACAGAATTTATGTCTTGCTGTCTCTATCTTTCAGACACGTGTCAAATTCCCGGAGCAAGCTCTACTAACTTTACTTGCAGTGCCAGCACAAAGTCTTCACTTCATAAATATCTACTTGTCTTTATGCTGGGACAGCTGCTGCTGGGAGCTGGAGGAACTCCGCTATATACTTTGGGGACAGCTTTTATTGATGATAGTGTCCCAAAACACAAGTCTTCCCTTTATATAGGTAACTTTTAAAACTGTTTATAACACGTTGCTGGGATAGATCATAGGCTGCAATGCCTTACAAATGCTTTTATTAATTCCTCTAATTAAACTAGTCTTGCCGTTGTTTACTTATGTGCCTAAAGTGTTTCTGTATCAGTTTCTGTGCAATTTATGTGTTAATCTGCTATGAGCACCAAGCCTTTTCGATAGCTGTTTTGCAGACGGTGGTACTTTGTGCACTTCTTCTGCTGTTTTTTTTCATGTCAGTGACTGAAAGTGATTAAATGGTTTGTTTAGCGTGCCTGTTAACAACAGAATAAGTTATAGCAAAAATCTGGTTTTCAATGTCAGTATTGCAAACTTGGGTGTATCTGGTCAGTAACCAAACCTTACTGTATCCTTTAGCTTTGTTTATTTACCTCTAACAGTAGACTGTCCTCTCAGTTCAGGGACACTCCTGTGTATCATGTGATCAATGCAGTTTTCTAGCCACATACAGATTGGACACCTCAGGAGAGAATACTGAAAGTATCTTTCCTTAATTGAAAGTGAAGAGATTGCCTAGAAACATGGAGAATTTGTTCATCTTACTCTGCGTCTGTTTGAAAGCTAAGGAATACTAATTCTTAGCTGTGGGTTGTAATGTTTGCAGTCAGCAGTCTCTGGATTATGTGCATTTTGACTGCCAAGTTCGTTGCAGTCTACGTGTGTTTTTCATGGGTATGAAGATACTTGTAGTTTCCCCCATTTTAGGTGTAAGCTGATAAAAGTATGTAAGCTGTACTGGTAACGTGGGGGGGAATTCAAAGTATCTGAGATTCCTGGCCTGTTTCACAGACTGAATTAATATTTTAGGGGGCAAAATTGAAATCATCATCTACTTGCATAGTAGTTTTTCAAGTTTGCTTAGTTTTTCAAGGCAAGCCATTTGATTTTGATGCCAAAAATACAGTAGTTGCATCTCTTAACTAACAAAGACAGCTCTTATTTTTTTCTTTTTCTTTATACTAGAAGAGGAGATTATTACACATTTTTTTTCTGAGCCCAGTGAAAGAAGTAGAGCAGAATTAGAGCATGTCTGCATGATCAAGAAGTGGCCTGAAACTCAGGAGAATGGTGTCAGTTGTTCATACTTCAAAACGTATCACGCCACCACAATAAATCAATTTAATAAATTGCTTTTGTGGTCTTCAGAAAATTGTTAATTTGGAAGAACTGTGTATTCTGCCCAATTAAACAAAACTAGAAGGCAAGTGAGTGCACAGCTTGCTCCGTCGAGCCTTCTTTTTCTTGATTTTATGCAATGTATTGAAGATTTAAAACATGTTGCATTGCTTTGCCTAATGTGAGAAGGCTTGTGCAAGGTGGCAAAAAATCCCGTCTAAAGTTTCTGATACTGTCTTTAAATAGCTGGTAGCATCTTGGACAATAAGCTTGCAACTCATAAGGTGGTAGTTTCTTTCTTTTCTGAAACTGTTTTCACGAGGACTGTTCTCTTTCTGAACTGAGGCATCTGCATCTAAAACCAATTAAAAGTTAGGCAATTCCAAACGGCGATTTAAACTGAACGATCTGTAGGAGGAAATGGGTACTTTCTAAGCTAGGTTTGAATTTCTGTAGGGAGATTGTGGACTTTACTCAGAAATATCTATGAGCATGTCACTATTTCCAGAATACTGGAAAACCTGGGATATGTCAATTCTGTTTATTTTGACTTACTGCTATTTGAGTGTCCCCTTCTCTTTCCCTCCCCTCTGGCAAACTTTCCAACCCTGCCTCTTCCCCAATCATTCCTATGTGCTGTTTAAAGAGTGGAATAATACTAAATACTCAGGATCCAGGCAGCTTGGAAAGAAATGAGAAATCCAGATTCTTCAGCTTGGGGAAAAGCTCAGAATATCGGCGGTAATGATGCACGTCTTACCAATTATTTAGACAGATTTAGTTCCTTTTAGTTGCCAGCGTTTCTCTATATACATCTAAGAATTTCTTTAGTAGGATTTGGTTACAACTGCAAATTTATTGTATTCTTTTTCTTTCAATTTTTTTCAACCCTTAGAAGATGTGAAGAGCCCTGGCTTTGTATTTTTAAGGCTTGTATTAATGAATAGAAGTGCATGGAAATCAAGTGGCAGATACTGCTCTAGTCAAAAGTTCTAATGGAACCCTGGCTTCTGATCTTGGCAGGTCTAAAAATCAATTTAAGACTCAAAATGAAAACATAAATATGTACGTTCTCAAAGATTGTGGGCATGCGCTGTTAGCAAATGGTGCTTGTAACAAACTCACTTCAGAAACTTTTTCACAAGCTAGCTTGTGACTTTAGGCACAAGATATGTGAAAGGCAATCTAAAATGCTTCGGGATGTCAAGTGTCTTTTGCTGAACCTCTGAGTTGCAGCTTTTAGCAAGAGCTGCAAATTTTCTTGCTGAAGGACAAGCACAGGTTTTGTATTCTGTGTTGAAGTAATGACCATGAAAGAATGGGTTGAATTACAGAAACCATTTGGTTTGAAGTTGATTTACAGGTTTGAGATTTTTTTAAAAAAGAAAGCATTAAAAATGTGTGGTGAGCTGATGTATTTTCTCTTCTAGGAACTGGCTATGCCATGTCACTGCTGGGTCCTGCTATTGGCTTTGTCTTAGGAGGGCAGCTACTTAATATTTATATTGATATCCAGATCCCAGAAAGGCAAGACATAACTTACTAGTTTGCTTTCTATTTTATTTTTCTAATAATTCTTATTAAAATATTCAGCATCCGTCTATGTGAGGAGGAGAAATTGCAAGGACTATTTTTGTTGGGAAATGCTGCATTTTCAAGAGGTTCTTTAACTTCGTAACAAGTTACATTCAGAAGGGCTTCTAGCAAATTACTTTGCACAGTGAATAGTTCCTGTGTGTGAAACGTTCTCTGTAGCGCAAATGCTTAGTTTTGGCTTCTTGAGAAATTAGCTGTCTTAAAGCTGATTAACAAAGAAATACTTTGTGTTTTGATTAGTTGCTTGTTTATTGTTAGAGTACAACTATTGATTTCTTGTGCAAAAAGTTTCCCTGAGGTGGGACGTGAGGGGCAGGATACTGCTACTTACCTCCTAGGGAAGAGTTTGCTAGAAAATCTACTAGTGGAGTGCACTATCCAAAAAAATAAGGTTATAAATTGTACTATGGTGCAAACCAACAACTTCCTTTACACTTTTATTTCCTGTGCTTTAGAGACTTGAGAATGCCATTGCATTCACCTGAACTTCTGTATTGGCTTTCACTTAACTCACTGCTTATGAATAATGGCCTTTAAGTCAGAGTGAATTTGGCTAATAAGTTGAAAGCTATATTTGATGGAATGCAATATTATAATAGAGCTTTAAAAAGCAAACAAATTCACATATATGTAGAAAACACAAAAACGACAATATTCAAAGTCATTCTGTTGGATCAGTACTGGAAGATAAAAAATCCGCCTCACAGACATCTGAAATTTTGACTTGAATTCATGAATGTTAAACCTACTTTTTCCAAATTATTTTTCTAGTACAAAGTTGGATCAAGATGACCCACGTTGGCTTGGAGCATGGTGGATACCGTTTCTTGCATGTTCTTTTGCCATTTGGCTTCTTATAATACCTTTTTTGTGCTTTCCCAAACACCTACCAGGTATATGTTTAATAATAACGGGGTACATTGGAAGAAAGATTTGTTTGTACTTGTGGGTTATAAGTTGCTGGATTGAGTGATTGATTCTTTGTTGATTATCTGTCTTTGGCTAAAACCTAGTGATAAATACATTTCCAATATGCAGCCTTTATAACAATGCAAGTAGGCTAAAGGGAGGATCCTGTGTGTGTAATGATGTAAGGTAAGACTGGAAACAGGTAGATCATAGAAACTGATGATTGAAGTTTGGAAGATGGTTACAGCTAAGCACCCAGGACTATTTGAAGCTGCCGTGTTACCCGCTGAGAATCATAAGGAAATTCCATTGGCTTAACTTATGCATTGTTGTCTTTGACTTATTGCCTTATTATTTTGGGTGTAATAGTAAACATGAATCAAACTATCTCAGAATAATCTTGTAAAAAGAATAATGTAATTTCTGTCCAGGCAGGTTTTATCTTGTAATTTGGAAGAGCGTTTAAAGGAAGTTACTATACCTATCTGGAAGGAGAAATGATGGAGGGAAAGCAAAAATGAATTAGGGAACTGAGGAGAATGTGAGAACTATTAAAAAAAAAAAGAAAAGAAAACTGAAAGGGCTTCAGGATTGGCTGAAATTTATAAGCCCCGATAATATCTTCTTACAACCAAGGCCTCCAAGTGGAAGGATGATGCTTTCCACCGAAGTCGTCTTACTGCAGGAGTACGTTACAGATCCATAGAAAGATCAAAACCAATAAAATGTTGAAGACTTACAACATCTGAACTAGTTTTCCCAAGGGAGGGGAGCTATTATTTTTATGCCTTTGCTGACTTAAAGTCCAAGAGTACAGATATTCAATGTTTTCATTGTCAATAAATATGCTCACTTGTAGGAACTACAAAAATTCAGGCTGAAGAAATCTCTGAGACACATAATGATGGAAGTGCGGCACTTGCTGAGAACCAGAATATTGGAAAAAGTTTTAAAGACTTTCCTGTGGCACTTCTGGTAAGAAAATTGGGAGGTTACTAAAACTGATATATTCTAAGAAATTAAATGGGGTTTTTTTTTCAGGTAATATATATATATATATATACACATATAAAGGTAATTGCTGCTTTACTGTGTTGGCATCAGTGCTACTGATAATTTAATGCATAGTCATTTTGTTGATGCATAAGGTTGTTAAAGCAAGAAAAGTGTATTACTGAAGTTCCTCATGAGCATATCTAATTTAAAATATAATGACATTTAGTTTACATGTTACTACAATGAAATAATTTCCTGAGTGTTATGCTTGTTCCCCACCCCGTTAGATACTGTTGAAGAATCCAGTGCTTATGAGTCTAATAATAGCCAGTTCTTCAGAAGCTTTAGTTGCCACTGGCTTTGCCACATTTCTACCAAAGTTTATAGAAAATCAGTTTGGCGAGACGTCAAGTTTTTCAGCAACTCTTGGAGGTAATGTGGCTTTTCATTTTAAAACATGAAATATATAGTGCTGAGCACATCATTAACATTATAGGTGGAAGCTTATATAGACAGGTATTTGTGAATGTATTTATGTGAAATGCAGTTTTCACAGCAGCTGCAGTATTTTTATATTATTGCCTGCCTCGTGAAAATCCTGGTACTTAATTCATCGGGGGTACAAAGCTACTTGTTGTCCATAAGCTTAGAAGATTTGGTACTCGTATTCAAAGTAGAATGAGAATTGTGTGGTACTGAAATTGTAATTTATTCCTTTCTTTTTCTTGGTGGAAACCATTTTATTTTCCTCATTTAAAATCAGCTGAAAGGGCATTAAGCCTTAGTCCCTAATAAAGAATGCAAGCTGACTGGCAGCTGGAGAAAAAGCAGATCTTATTGCATGGAAAAGGTTGATTTGGATTCTTCCTTCTTCAGTGCCACGATAATTTTGCAGTGAGCTTACGATGAAACAATTGGTATATATTATAAAATTATTGTGTAGCTGTTTCTAGACATGGCTTGCTGTTACTTATTCCTGTTCTCTGATATGCAGAAGTAATAGGTAGATCAAAGGAAGGCTATGAAAGCACTGAAGTGGAAAACTAAATGTTCCTTTTCTGTCTATAGACCTTGTTTGAATTTCTTCTTAATTTGAGTTGAAAATATTGGTAGTGTTAACGAAATGTGCAGCTTTAAAGAAATGCTTATATTACTGTTGAAGGCTAGTTGTAGCTGAACTAATGCTGAGCTAGCTAGTTCAAGAATTGCCAGTGACCACATTGGTTATTTTATCTTTGACTGTAAGCACCTGCAGCCTGTGCAGTTCTGCCATTATACCCAAACTGTCTTTGAAATTAGCTTTCTCAGGTCAGTGCAAGTTAAACTGTATTCTGGGCTGCACTGTAGATTAAACATATAAGAAAAGAATACTCAGTTATGTGTCTGGAGTCCTAATAGTGCCAAGAGGATAAATTAATATGGACTACATGGTCTGTGACAGCACAACTGACCCCATGATCTAGACTTCCTTTAATCTTTCTATAGATACCTTATTGTATCTTGTGCTGTCTCTTGTATAATAGTGATTTTGTTCTCTTTTTAAGTGTTTAACAAAGAACATGGATGTGTGAAAAGAAATACTGAATCAATGAAAGAGTATTTTCTGTATTCATGAAGCGGCATAATGATGTTCAGCTATTCCTGCCCCATATACAGTGTCCTTATTTAATCTGGTTTTGTTGTGTTGAACTTTGATTTTGGACAACAATAAATTATGCTGTCCAGTTGAAATCTGGAAAGGCTAAAGGTTGTATAAGGGTAGAGTAAATTACTCATGCTGACAGCTTCTGCTAGGATGGTTTGAAAATGACATCATATGGACTGCATAAGGTACAGGTGAATTTTTCCTTAACGTGAAAATGTGCTCTGAGTTGCTTCGATAATTGTCTTAAACTTTTGTCTAATTGCGGGTGTCTTGTTCTTTTCTAGGGCTTGTGTTAGTTCCAGCAGCAGCACTAGGCCAAATCATAAGTGGCATCTTGGTTTCCAAGTGCAAAATGGATTGCAAAAGCATTATCAAGTTCATGATGGGCACTTGTTCAGTGGCCCTGCTATGCAACTCATTGGTTTTATTTGCTAAATGTGGGAATGAACCCTTCGCAGGTGTCTCTGAAACATATAATGGGTAAATAGATTTTAATGCACTCTTGTGGGTTTTGTTGATGTTTAAAATAAATAAGCTACATAATAGAATATAAAGTCTTTAAAAATGTCCTATTTTGCTGTGATGTATGAAACAGGAATGATTTACAGAACCCTAAAACCTAGTTCTTGGAATCTTTATGTAGTGAACGATAAAGAAAATGTAATGATGTATTGTCTGCAAAATGTTCCAAGCAGACTGGACCTGCTTCACAAAAAAAATTGTTACAAAAGGTTACACCTTTTTTAACCATTCTAGGTGTGGTTGTCATGGTTTTGACTACAGCTAATTTCCCGTTTCTGTAGGAATAGCATGGTTTTTGTATCTTCTTTTATTAACCAGCTCTTTATTCCCCGCAAGAGTCTGACATGTACAACAATTTCATGAGAGAGCACAGAGGTGCACTGCAACTTGAACTGATTGTATTTCTTTTCTTAGAAAGCAAAGACATTATTGTAGTTCTGCTTTATTGTAGGTTCTAGCACATCTAGCCCTAGCTTACAAAGAAGGTTTTCTTTTTTTCCTGGTAAAATGGTTGCTAGAGGTAGAAATGTGATGCAAAAAGAGCATAGCTCAGTGACACAAGCTGAAAAATATCGTGGGTGGGGTAGCACAGTTAATTGAAATGTAGTTCAAAATATTTTTTGGCAAACAAGTGTAGGGAAGACTTCTCTAAAAAATACACGCTTTCCTTTCCCTTAACGAACACAATTCTCATACCTAATGAGGATGCAGTCTATAATTAATTTTTAGGTATTTGTAGTAATTGTAATTAAATATTTTATGATGAATGTTCTTCCTGTTGCTGTGAACAAAGTTTACTCTGGAAACCAGTGTAGCAGTGGGAAAAAGTTGAAAAGTGACAGTAGAAATGAAGCAAGATTAAAAATAAATACCTACAAGGATAAACATTCTTTAGAGAATGTATTTCTAGGTCCATCTTTAAAACATCAGCATTGAATCTATGTGATCAGATCACTAGCATAGGCATTATGTTAAGGATTGTTAAGGAATAACTGTAAGATGATGATAATGTTTCGATTCTCATCGTTCTAAATAGTACACATCTGTGTAGCATGCACAGTGTATAAAAGCAGGGGGAAGGCATCTAACTATGCCAAAACTGCGCTGTTAAGTGGTCCATTAATCTGTCGTGAATTGATAGAGTTGGAGGCAACTAAAGCTGTTTGAGGGTCTGCCAAAGAGCCAGATGCTGTTGTGCAAAATAGCTCTAGCAGGCTGGTAGCTAGAGACTGCGAGCTGTCATTTGAAAAACTCATAAGTCTGAGCAGTGTGCTGTGCAGGCAGGTGAATAATTTATCCGTTCTGTTGTTTTCCCCAAAGTCTCCATTTTAGAAAAGGGTTATGTAGCCCTATCTTCTACAAAAGCAGAATCCGTAAGTAATGTTCCAATGCATAAAAAGGCATTTGAACTTAAATAGGATGAGGAAGAGGATCTTTGCAGTTCACTAACACAATAGCAGCATGAAAATACAGGAGATGGGTTGAGGGGAAATTGTTTTTTAAACTTCTAATGTACGTGCAAGTTGGTAGTTTTTCTAAGAAAAGATGATTCATATCTAGTCAACACTTAGCCTTACATGCTTTCTTCACTTAATATTTATCGTGCCTTCTGACTGATTTAAAATGAACATATAAAAATAGAGGAATCTTGGAAAATCATATCTTGCTCACAGCAGGAACAAAGTGCACAAATATTGCAGAATGTGGAGGCTACTAACTTTTCCAGGTCCTCTAAAGGAATCACTGACATAAGCATAACTGACAAATAATACAAAACTTCCCCCAAAATGCAGAGAGTGACGTGAATGACTAACCAGATTTTGTTGAGGTCTCTCAATTAGGTAAATGGGAAACAGTAAAATGGATAATCTTAGCTGAATAGGACAAATTCAGAGGCAGTCAGGCTTCCGGAAGGAAGTCAGGCTTCCAGTTCTCTAACAGAGTAGGAGTTTAATGCCATGCTACTTTAAACATTTGCTTCTATTTCCTTTTCCAGAAGGTATACAAAATGAATGAACCGAATTTCATACACTGGTTTCTGCAGAGGAGAGGGAAATCCTTAAAGCCAAAGTTACTGTTCATTCCAGTTGCATCTTTACACCTTGCTGTAAGGATTGACAGTATAGTCAAAGGCCAGTGTTGACATTTGACACTTAAAATAAGGCACAGCTTCAGTGTCTGGAAAAACACTAGCTGTAAGATTACTGTGGACACTTCAGAACAGTGGAAACTAATATGCAGACTTTGGTTGTGGGAAGTTTGTATTTACATATTGAGCGAAAGAATCTGTATGTAGCATTTGGATACAGTAGTTATATGCAAAATAATACGTGAAGCTCTCAGTGATCTGCATCAGTGTAGTTAGTACCACTGACAGAGGGGCACTTCTAAAACTGCTTTCCGTGAAGGAATAAGCAGCTAAAATACCTAGTAGTAGCTTTAAAAATGTGTATAAGCTTGTGAAAGAATAGCCAAGTGTCTGACTCTCGCTTACGCTATTAAGAAAAATGCTTCTGAAAGAATAAATTGTGAGAATGCTCTGCGAGCTGACTTAGAAATTGACGCAAGTTCATTTTTGTGAAGATTTTGGAAAAATCCTTCATGCAAGTGTTCTCTTTCTATTGAAAAATAGCCTAGAGGTAGAGAAGTGGGGAAAGCTTTTTGTATATTTACTACCAGAACCACATTAGTAGAGGATTGCTTTTAAGTCCATATGTTAAGGAACAAAGTATATTGTTTGTACTAACCCCATTTATTACTAATTTAGGCTATAAGCAAAACTGACATAATATACTTCATCTGTTAAACACTTCAAAGAGTTGGTTTTGCTGAATAATTTTGTTTAGTATTTCCTTGAAGACTTGAAGGAAGAGAAATACTGTGACTATTTCTGTAGTTCTGTTCATTCCTGCAAGTTTCTGGGACTCCTTATTTTGTGGAGGGAAAAAAACCAAACCAGCCTTTTTAAAGAATATTTAATGGCCTCACCTACTAGACTTCTTTTCGAAAAGTAATTGTAGAACAAGAAATTTCATAAGGACACTGAACTGTTTCTTCTGTATTGTAATATTTCACTGGCCATGCATAAGTAAAGGTTCGGTCCCTCTTTGTAGGTCAAGGGAGAGAGACATTGTCTGCCCATATAAACAGGACAAATGTTGTTACTGTCTTGATTTAACACTTCCAGGCTTGACATACCTCACAGGCTTACAAGGCACTATATAAGCAGACCTGTGATTAATAAGTTTGCAAACTAACTTTCATTCTTGTATGTATGAAGAATAAACTCATATAACTTAGTAGGCCTCAACTGTACAACAACCAGATGAAGTAGTTATGATGTCCTTAATACTCCATGTGCAGTTTGAATTCCATGTAAGTAGTCAACTTAATTACTAGATGAACTATTTCTTCTCTTCGTATTTGTGACCACCTTAAATTCTCTGGAAGAATCCTGCCTTTTAGGTAATGAATGTGGAACTTTCAGTTTACAGTATGATATTTAAGCTGCTGACGTTGTCAGTATCCTGGTTTTGGCTGATGACTCTTAACCTGTAAAGCTTATTTACTTGTTACATGCACTATTATTAGAAAATCAAAGGGTGTTTTTGTTCTCTCCAATTTTATCTTAAGAAGGTCTCTCCACATCCCAAACCGATTACTCGTGTGAATAATATAGTGGAACTACTTCAAATACAACCATAATATGGCCTATTCTGGAAGTAAATGCATAAATCAAGAATATTTATAGTTAGCAAGAATTCAATTAAACTGCATTCTTCATTAGCCAGAGCAAATCTTTTAAGTTCTTTTTGGCTGTGGTGAGACTTGGCACTCTGCATTTAGCATGTGCAGTTGTCTTGGTGCTGGACCAATCTAGATGTCTGCATAGCAGTGTTACAAATAGTGAAAATGCAGGGGTTTAGACCTGGACTTGAATCCAAAACAGGAAAAAACATAGAATATGATCAGTAGAATAAATAACACCAAACTCTGCTTTTAAACTCATTGCTTTTTTTCCCCTTAAAACTGTAAGTTGAACCAATTTGAGTGTGTGGAAATGAGGAGATGATGCAAGAATTGCAGTTATCTGCTTTTGTGAATGGAAGGTGAGGGACTAATCTATGGAAGTAATAATAGCACAAAAATTATTAGGTACAGAATAAATGGGAATGCCTATTAGAGTTGTAACTACTAGGAATATGGCTTATTTTTAAACAATTAAGTGCATAAATCACCTGAATCAAATATTTTGAAATTCTATAAATACTCCATTACTGATTTAGATATCTGCTGTTATTAAACTACTCTATTAAGAGCTTATTAACTTTTCCCTTTCAGAACAGGTGTGCTCTATGGCTTAACAGCACCATGTAATGCTGACTGCAGGTGTTTGCGTTCCATGTCCTACCCAATTTGTGGCAGAGATGAAGTGCAGAACTTTTCTCCCTGTTTCGCAGGATGTGCATCACATCTCTTTAACAACATGAAAAAGGTACTTCTTGCTCTGAAGGTAGCTGGCGTGATTTGTTTGGGTGTTCTGCAAAATGTGTTCTATATCAAATATAATTCTCAGAGTACAACAGGAAATTGCCATAGTCACTATCAATTAGATTCATAAATATGTGGATTGGAAACACAGGTCTAAGTAGGATGTATGTTGGTTATGTGTCACAGTCTAAGATTCTCTGTCCTGGTGCTTTTAGATATTCTGCTTGTGGAGCGCATAACATTTAATATCAAATTTACTTATTTGAGGACAGTTGATGTCAGACAGGATTTCTGACTTACCAGAGTGATACAAAAAATAGCGAAAACACAATACAAATGTAAGTTAATGCTTGGTGAAATGTATTAACTGCAATACACAGCTCCATCACAATACCAGTGTGGTTCCCTTTACTGATTTCTAGAACGTGGTCATTATCATGATGGTGGGCCTCCTCAGTTGTTGAGAAGGCATATCTGGGTTAAAGCCAACTCAAGCCCATTCCTCTTTTTGAAATTCTTCTGCTAGTTGGCTGGCCTTTTGTTTATACTCTGTGTTGGGCTGAACTACACTCTCTTTTAGCTTGTCTGGCTAGCTTAGGGAGACTTTCAAGCTCTCTCAATGAACTTGGGGAGGAACATTGAAACCACTGGTTTGTCCACTCAACTGACATAGCTGTTGCTTCTCTGCATAGCTTTGTTTTTTGCAACAGCTGTGATCACTTAGTCTGCATTGTTTTGGGAACTCCGTGGGCACACCGTCCTTTCCCATGTACTCTCAGCCTTCTTCCATTGTAGAGATTTATTGATCAGTCACAGTACATTTCTCACTTGTGCAGTGCCATGTTGCAAAAGGTACTTCTGTTAAGTATTCTAATACTGAAAATACATTAAACCTGAAAATATTTTAAATGGAATTGACAATTGGAAAAGTAGAAATCAGCAACTACCTTGACTTCAAATTGTAGTTCTTATCTAGATCTTTAAACATAATTTAATACTTACTGTATGCATGACAACCTGCTTGAGTTTCCAAAGCTTGAATGTCGGTTGCCCCGATGTAGGAATGGTAAGCCAACTGAATGTGGCTGGTTATTTTTGAGCTTCCCCAGAAGTGAGAGACTTTTTGAACTAGTAAAATACACTCTTCCCACATCCCTGCTAAAGAGTTTAGGAAGAGCCTAAAGGTAGGCAAAGTGAACACGGAGGTGCCTCTGGGGTCTTTATATATCAGAAGAGGACAGTGGTAAATGAGAAGAGATATTATCTAGAAGACAATGTAGGAGATTGACAGCTTCTGGCTGTGAAACCATCACACTTTGACAGATGTTATTTTTTCTTCTTTGAAAACAAACCTTAGCAGATTTAAATGAAGAGCATAAAACTATTCTATTTGTTCACCTACTTACAAAACCAGTCCAACATTTCTTCTGTTCTTTCCTGCTTAATTCTTAAGAGTAGAGCTCATCTCTCTTCCTGACAGATTCAGCCTAGAGTAAAATATCAGCCTGTTCATAGCAGCACTGTCATGCTAGGTGATTTGAGAGTTGCCAACATCTCTGAAGAATGTAAACTGTTGTTTTCCGTTTTATTATGCTGCTGTTGTAACTGGATATGCATTACCTACGCTTGAAGAATAAGGCTTGAGGAGATAGTGGTGTGAATTTAGATGAAAATCTGGAGAATTAATGCCAGTCAAGTAATAGTTTTTAGTAGTAAAGAAATTTTAAGTTCTTCAGAGTATAACTTTTGAATTGTGCAGAAATAATCAGTAGTTTGGGTTAATAAACTAGATAATAGTTAACATTATATTATTTCAGTATTAGGCAAATGACTTTTGAGACCCATGTAAGGTATCTTCTACTGTAAGGGAATTGAAGTTTTGGCTATCCTTTGTTCAGAAGTTACGCTTTGCAAATTAAACCAGTCTCATACAGGGATAGAGAAAAGGGACATTTCCTACCCTCCTCCAAGCATTGGCGTGCTCTATGATGTCCGTTATTAAAGAGGTGACTGTTAAAAACGTTTCAAAATGACATATTCTTGAAGTTTTTTGTCTATATATCAATATAAAGAAGTCTTATTTTGAACACTGTAGTTTGGCCTTTCTTAATTGTATGTAGTAACTGGTGGTGACAAACGGGCTGGATCAATCAAGTTCTGCGAAATTGATTTTTAAAAAAAGGGTTAGTGTCATATGATCATCAAGAAATGGGCTGTTTCACATACTCTGAAGTCAAGAGTTTATTCTTGTATTTGGTGTGATGGAGACCCAGTGAACATCCACCGTAGTAATCTCACTTAGGGTCATTCTTAGAGCTAAACTTTATCTTATAAATTATTTGTAGACGTACCACAACTGTTCCTGTATTGGGAACCCAAAAAGAAAAAGTGATTCAGAAGACTTTTTTTTATGAAGCTGTCCCTGGGAAATGTCCAACACAGTGCAAACTTGTACCTTTTCTCCTGACCTTCGTCTTTTTTGCTGTTGTTTTTACATGTATGGCTATTACTCCAACAACTGTGGCCATTCTCAGGTATGTTTTTGGGCTGAGAAGCAGGTAGCATTCTTGTGAAAACTCAGATCAGTGAAGTACTCTAATTCATTTTGCTTTGGAATATATACTTAAACATGTGCAAAGGATTTTGTGTTTTAGTACTCTTGTGTATTAAACTGGCTGTACTTGAAGGGCAGCCATACCACTGTTCACTATCTGTTATTACATTTAGTCAGTAGACACTACTTGTTTGGGTTTCTTTTTAATAAATTCAACTTTTGTTCTTGTAGCAAAATCTTTCTGTACTGGAAGCACTCCTGATTGTTTCAGTCAAAGCAGGAAGGAATATATGTTCCATGCACTTGGATGAACAAAATATTCAGCTATCTTGTGTATCAGTAGTGCCAGGATTTCAAATTATACCCAAAAAAAAACCCAAAGCAGCAACCGGACTTGTATTCTCAACCTTTGATTCCTGTCTCAGTTCAGAGTTCTGATTTACAAAATAGTAGTCTGTCAAGAACTGTAGACTACCTTTCCTACTAGACTAATACTATATGTATGGCAGTAATTACTATTAACATGACAGCGAGTATGTGACTGTTACCAGTGGTTTGACTGTCTTGCAAATTGCTGAAACTCATATGCATGCAAGCTAAATGGTTTTGGGGTTTGTTTTTTTTTTTTTTTTAATACATAGCCCTCATTCTCAAAGTAGGGCTGTTTCGCTTTGTTTGAATCTGACTTGTACCTCTAACCGTTCTAGAGAGGAAGTAGTCGCGATGCTAGGCATACTTGCACTGTATACGTGATGATGGTGTTAGATGCTCTTTTTCCAGCTTTCTGGGCAAGGGGATTATGGAGGGGAGCGATACACTGCAACAGTGCTCTGTAGAAAGCACCTGTTCAGGGTTGGTATAAATCTGGAATTAACAGCTTGACATATTAGTATGGAGGCAGAATAATGTGAGGTGTTATATTACCTTCAAAACTGAGCTGACATTTTTATTTAGATAATTCTAAGCAATAATGTTTGGAATTTTGAATCCTTGTGCACTTCAACTGAAATAGTGAAACAGTTTTTATGGAAAAGGGTACTGTAGAGCAGTTTAAAGGTACAAAACTTAATTTAAATTAGCTAAACATGAGGTGAGTTACTACAGTGTATTCTGGTGGCTTTTCAGTGAGCCTGTTTTGTGCAACCTGAAATGTAAACTCACATGTCTGTGACATTATTCTGGTGTTAGAAAAAGCAACCCATGCTGTGCAAGATTCAATCTCCTTTGTCTACTTGCATTTATGAGTAGAGGGGTCCTAACAGTGACTACTCATAGCTGCCTATCTTGGATGTTTTTCTATGGCTAATTTTTAAACATAGTCCAGAATGAGGAAATAACTCCTGAATATTTAAACACTCTGTTTTAGCACTTGCAGTGCTTCAATAATACAGGTTATTGAAGAAAACTTTGCTGCAACTAAATTGTGTAAATTATGTAAGTTGGGTTGTATTTAATCTTTATGGTAGTATCTTCAAGACACTGTCAGAATAAAATGTTGCTAGAGAAGTGTCCGAAAGAAGTGAGCAGGAGGTAAGAAGGTCAGTTCTGCTAGTTTTTAAATAATATGTTGGTTTATGTAGCATAGACCAGAACTGATTAATTGTAGGGTCAGTTGACTATATTGTAAGGGTTATGGGAAGTACAGGACCTTACATTGTGCTGAAGCCTAATCTCAACTCACGTATTGCTTCGTTAGGAATAGTAACTCAGGATTGCTTTCTAGCACTGTCCTTAGATCCTTGGTAGTTTTATGGAAAGAGTTAAACATTGTTATCAGGGTGCTGCTGGTAAGCTAGCTTTTTATTTGTACTGTTTTTTAAAACTAGTACAATCTAACATTCCTTGATGATCTATAAAAATTGCTTCTGTCTTTTGTCAAAACACCTCTTGGAGTTTTTCAGTTACTTGTTTTGCACACTGGATTTCTGAAAATGCTTTGCAATGAACAGATTAAGAGTATATTAAGACAAAGCATACTCTCTGAGGGATAAAGCAGAGAAGTTGAACAGTTAAAATATGTTTCCTAGGTCTGAAACTGCAAATCTCGTTTACAGGTGTGTGCCAGATAAACAGCGCTCGTTTGCTCTTGGAGTACAGGAAGTATTTCTGCGACTGCTGGGTATGAATTTCTTGTTGACACACTTGCCTTTGAATAATCTACTTATTTGACATTTTTCTAAATGTTTTCTAGAATAACACATCAAGAAGCTTTCAGAGGAGCTTGAAGCGGCCTATTATTGACTTATAGAAAACATTTTTTATAAAGCAAGTGCCACCTGAATTTAAATTCTTATTTAATGGGGGATGTGTGCTCACATGAGCTTTTCTTGTTCTTACTAGCACTAACGAAGGATTAGTAACTGTCATTCTTATGGCTAAAGGTACCTTCTGTCACCTCCCCCGAAGAAGGCCTATTCTAAAACCTGAGATAAGAAAAAGTGGTGTCATAGAAAGCAGTTTCAAGTTCCAGAAGTTAAAAGGAATAACACTGTCTCATACTGTTGTATTCTTATTTGCAATGCTAGTGTATTCTAAATTAGGTAGGTGGAGTCTTCCTTCTTGTCTCTTCCCTTTCAGTTCCTTTGACTAATTTTAACCTTTCTTGAAATTGTAGACACTTGTATGTGAATAATTACTGAGTTTTTATGTGGGAAATCTATTACTTAATTTCTAAATCTAAGCATTTCCAGGATCTCAGTGGGACAGGTAAATCACCTTAAATAAAACAAAGCTATAAGTAACTATTCTTGGAACTACTCATTTGAATTTTCCCAGGCATATTTTAAACTCTTTTCTTAGACACTTTATAAGCAGCATGTGTAATTCAAGACTGGATCAAGGTTTAGTTACTGCATAGACTTTGATATCAATATTTAGTACTACAGCCATTCCCTGCCACTTAACATCCCATATCTAGTGTTGTGAGGTCTGCTTTGCTATACCTGTTGGAACTCCAGTTAATCTGAGTAATTCTAGAAATAAAGCCTAACAAGACTAAGCATCTTTACATATAATTAGCTGGAAGGTAGTATTAAGTGTTGTTTGAGGACTTCTATGTTTCATTTTACTTAAAGTATCTGTTGCTGAGTCTTTACTCTCAATACTGTGGAGCGAGGATAGGAGTGCTTTTTGTACAGCTTGTGCTGAATGTGGCTAAAGAAGACAGCAACTGGCATCATTACTACCAAAAAGATATTTATGCTGTGGTCTTGAGGAATCACACAGGGGTTCTAGACAGAAGAGCTGTAGTGAGGACAGGTGCTGCCTGTTAGCTCAAGAACAGTTTAGGCCTTGGCTAGTTTAGGTAGACATGCACTGATCTACCGAGTGCATTTATCTTATGGCCTTTACCTGGATGCAAAATACTTGTGCTTTATAAAGCACTGTTGTAACAAAAATCACACAGATCTAAAAGTTCTACACAGGAATAACTGTAAATGTTACTCATTTTAGGTGATTTTTTTCCTGGAAGCTTGGCAATATCTAATGGATGGGAAAAATGTATAGTTGAACATGTTAACATCATAATATTTAAGTTCTCTGAATTTGGAACTTGTTAATGTATATCATCAGAGAGAAGGGTTGTCTTTTCAGTTAAAATCGTGCTTCCTTGATTAGCTGTTTTTTTCCCTTAGTTTTAATCACATTTTTCTTTTCCAGTGGAGACTGAGGAAGTTGTGAACCTCAAGTCTTTGGACAAACTTCTTGCTTGATAAAGTGAGAGCTGTATAAAAAATTAACTGATGCTCTATGCATTCTACCAGTTAACTGAAAGTAGTGGAAGAGGCACACTTGCTATGTAATATGAGCCCTCTGACTTCTGTTAAAATGTAGTGTTCACTGTGTGGACATCCCATTTCATCTTCCCCACCAGCCTGGCAATTCACTGTATTAAGACCAGGTAAGGCTATTCCGGGTAACTCAAACATTCTAACATTTTTGTTGTGCGTTTTAGGTACTATTCCCGGACCAATTTTGTTTGGTGTTGCTATAGACAATAGTTGTACTCTGTGGGATTTTAATGAATGTGAAACTAAAGGAGCATGTTTGGTTTATGACAATGGAAGAATGGCTTATCTTCTGATGGGCATAAGTAAGTCACTTCTTCATATTAAGTACACATACAAGGTAACAGATGTACTGATCTTGACTGCTAGATGGGAAATATTTTAAAATAGTTTCTTAAACTTCTATTTTTTACCATCGCTGTTTTTTTTTTAAAAAAAAAAACACCACTTTTTTGATAAATAATACAAAGCTAAGTATCATGGAAAGAGCAAGATGGCATTAAGTGGCTCTTAAAGTTACCTAGGAAACTTTTTTAAGTAACAGAATTTTTTTGCTCTTCAGTCTTATCTGGCTTGGTCTGTTTGCAGCTTAAGGTCTGAGAAGCTTTCTTCCTCTTGTACTTCTCAGAACATTTCCCTAAATTAATACTAAGGTCTTGAATCTCTAACACTAGAGATGAATTTTCCTGAATTGTTTAACAATCTGTTCCTTTCAAGTGTTTGAGGTATGTATGACTCAGGGAGGGAAGGCAGGCTGAGCTTGCATCTGTGCTAACTGCTGTTGTCCTGGCTTCTAGTAACTGATACTTACAGGGCATAAACTGAATTGCTAACATCTAATCTCGAAACTGAAAAAGCAGGAATCAGAACTTCAATTTTCAGTATCTCTCAGGTTTATTTGTGATAAAATGGAATCCCTCCTCTTTGTCCACACTCTCATTTCCATCCCCAGTTGCACAAACACTGCTATGTGATGTGATGATGTGATGTGATGTGATGTGATGTGATGAGTAAATGGAACAAACTTTTAAGGTAGCTGAGGAGAGAATACTTAACAAGTTTTCATGTGAGGAGTTCTAGTTTGTGGCAGAGAATATTGATGCAGTGAAGAACGATACTGAATGAAGAGCTGAGGAACGTTCACTCTTGAGGCAAGAAGGGGATAAACAATTACAGATGTGAAGTTTGTTGGAAGTTTGCCTTTACCTGCCCTTTGCAGTTTGTGTAAAATGCTTTGAAATTCACGGGATATATCCATTTCAGTCTTAGATTGTAACTCCCATGTGAAACTTTATAAATGACTGAAATACTCTTTCTACTATCGAAGGTCACTGCAACAAGGACTCTTCTATTCTTTGCATTCAGGTACTGCTTGCAAAATCATCACGATCATCTTTGTGTTCACGGCAGAATGTTTGTATAAGCCTCCTTCAGCAAGTGCAGACCTGTCATAAAAGGATTCGGAAACGGTATCTGCTATACATACTTGAATGGTGAGCAGACTGGGAGGCCTTTTGAAGGAAGCCAATAAAAATAAGCACTGTTACACAGCACTTGTACCAATGTTCTTGTACACCATTACCCAAGTGCAAAAGATCATATTCAATTCTTGAACAACTTAAAATATTTGTGAAAGTGTAGCATTCTTTAACTTGCTAAACTTAATTTTTGGTGTTCCATTGTGTGTATCCAAAAAAGTGACACTTAAATTTGCAGTCTAATTTTACATGTCTTTTATATACCTTAGGTGAAACAAGGTGAAATACTCCAATCAAAAAGGAAAACCCGAACAATATAGAAGAAATGGGCTGAACTAGGCTGACTGAGAGCCCCTTTTCCTCCTGCTTATAAAATAATACCTAAGTGAGACTGTAGTGGGAGAAAACAAGTCGCTGGATATATTAAAGAGAAGTATGGATGTTTAAAATGGACTTATTTTAGTGTGCATATAATTCTGGGCTACTGCCTTCGTGAGTTTGACTGTAGATACACTTGGGACTGTGCAAGTATGTTTTAGATATTTTTAAATGTTACCTGAATGGCGTAGCTTACTTTTTAGCATTTGTAGAAAAATATAAATAGTTATTATAGGACAGCTGGGTTTATAACAGTAAAATGTTTGTTAATTTAAGTGCCTTAGTTTCTATCAGGAATATATACAAAAGGTTACTGTCCAGCTGCATTCTGTAGCTGTTAACATTTTTCTATACAATTTTGACTTAAAAAATAAGTTGTTCATGACTGGAAGGTCCTGCAAGACGAAACTTTCTGTGGTGCAGTAAGGGCACTTGTGTACATTTCCAAGGGATGGAATTTGCAAATTTTTGTTTCATTTTGTTTTGTTTTGTTGGAGATGGGTTTCCACGGCCGAGCAGGTCCTGTGCCAACTCAACTAACTTGCACCAAGTGGGAAAGTACCCTATTGCCCTACCCGAGAAAAGCATCCCTTTCACTTTTTTCAACACTTAGAAACACCCCCTTGAATTTTTCGCTTTCCTGGAAGAAAAATTCACGAGGGCTTTTTGTCAGGTACTTGTTTATTTGGTTTTTTATTTCCTTTTTCCCCGCACAGGTGGCCAGGAGAGGCGCCTGGCGGGCGGCGGTGATACCACCACCCCCACGCCCCCCGCGACCGGAAGTTTAAAGCCGAACTCGGGAGCGCGGTTGCCGCCGTTGCCACCGGTCCCAGCAGCTTGGCGGGCGCGGCGCCACCGCTTGAGGGCGGCGCGAGGCAGGAGCGAGGCCGCGGGGTCTCCCTCAACCCGGGAGGGGCGGGGCTGCTCGGCCGGGGAGGAAGGAGAAGCGCCACCACCTGCCCCGTCGGGGCCGGCCCGCCCTCATGCTCTTTAGGGCAGCGCCGGCGGCAGCTACGGGCCTCGCAGCGCCATGGAAGGGGGCGACATCCAGAACCCCGTGTTCGAAGCGCCCCGCCCCGAGCTCGGCCGCCAGCGGCAGGCGAGCGCCTCCGGGACTGACTCCCCGGCTGAGGAGGGGCCCTGCAGGTGGGGCAGCTGTGCGCCAGAGCCTTTGCAGCTCTGCAACGACGCCGAGGGCTACCTCGCCGCCTACAGCCTCCTCGCCATCTGCCAAGGTAACGCGTCCTCCCGCCTTCCCGCCCGTGCCAAGCCGCCGGCTGAGGGGGCCTGGCGCCTGCAGCAGCCCGGGGCGTGCCATGGACGGGGGCAACATCCAGAACCAGCAGTAGAAGATGAGACGTTCCAGCAGGTCTGGGACAGCACTAAGAAGCTCTGCTTGTGTGTCCAGAAGACTGTGGCCTCTCTGCAAGCCGATGAAGCCGATATCATCCCCAGGAAGTTTGGCAGTGGGGGCCAAGGAGAGGCAGACAGCGACTGATAGCATGTTTGAGCCCCTGAAGGAGATGGTTGCCCTTCTCAGCACTTACGGAGAGAAGATGCCAGCGGAGACCCACCTGCAGCTCAAGGTAAACCGTTTGGACTGGGGAGGGGCTGGGCACTGGCTCCCTGGGGCCACGCTGCCAACACCAGGTGGTGCTCCCTACAGCTCCTCCCCGAGTACTGGGACAGCAGCAAGAAGCTCTACATGCATGTCGAGAACACTGTGGCCTCTCTGCAAGCCGACATCATCTGCAGAAAGTGTGGCAGTGGGGGCACAGACTCCCAACAGTGATACAAATGAAATCAAGTTGATTGAGTGAAAGTACAGCTTATGTACCCTTGTCTGCCCCATATACAGCTACCCCAATAAAATTCCACTGCTGAAGTTTCCATGACTACAGAGATAAAGAACAATGACTAGTACTAGAGATGTAGCCCTTATCTTCTTTGTCTTTGCTACAACCTCCCTACATTCCCTGTTAATGATTCCAAGGTCTTTAAGCTAGCTAGCAAACTTTGGAACAATGACCGCTTGCTTGAGAAGGCGGCTCAGTTGGGTGCTTGGTCGGGCAAATGTGTCCATTGCAAAGGGCAGCGTGTGGCTGCACTGCTTTGCACAGCATCCCCTCCAAGGCTGGTCTCAGCCCAGCCGCAGCTCTGGTAGACGCTCATGAGTTTGGCTGATGTTTTTCTTGTCAGTGGGACCAGGAGAGCCCTCACCCTGTGCGGGGCTTCCAGCTCTCAGGGGTTGGGAAGTGCTGGGAGCAGCATAGTGAGCGCACCCAGCAGTTCCCAACCCCTGAGAGCTGCACGGGAGCAAAGCCCCTGGCACTGGGGAGGAGGAGGAATCGCAGGGGGGGCTCCTAGCTCAGCTTCTGGGGGCTCTGGGCTGGCAGTGCTCTGAGCAGGAATGTTTATGGGAACTCTGAGCAAAACCCACTCTGATATTTGGCAGCCGTGAGGCACAAGGAATGGGGAATTACACTGAGATTTAAACCCACAAGGAGCAAGCGATCCAGCTGGGGATTGTGAGAAACCTGGGCTTGTGACCTTCACTCAGCTCTGTGTCCTAGTGGTGCTGGGTCCCCTCCAGCAGAGCGGGACGCGCGGCTGGAAGCGCCCGCGAGGCCAGGGCCAGCACCTGGGGCGAGGTTTCTTTTAAGAAGTGGATTTGGTTTCTTCCTGAACCCTCCTAAAGCTGTGGCTCTAGCAGGCCGCAGCGGGTGTGCAGGCGGCAGCAGGGAGCGCAGGGAGCCCTTCCCACTCACTCCAAGTCTGTACCCACCACCCCCCTGTGGGCAACTCACCTCCTCCATCATGGTAATGAGCTGCTCCACCGGCGAGGGGCTGATGTCTCCCACCATCACCCCACTCTGAAAGTTCTCTGGGGTGATCTTCTCCCTCTTCTTCTTCACAAAGTAGACGGCCTTGCTCTCGAGGGTGGGTGGGAAATGGGTGGTTGCCTGGAGCTGCCCGGTGGGATCCCGCCCCAGCACCAACTCCTGCACGTCCGGCTGCTGGAAGAACTCATCCAGCGTGGCTGCAGCCTCCTCATTGCCCTCGAACTTCCTCCACTCCTCTGGCTGGGTCCGCAGCAGGCTTTCCGCATAGCTCTTCAGGATGTCGTGCGGCTTGTCTGGTGGGGCTGACATCCCGCTGGCACCGGGCTCGGCTGCTGTGCAGACTCCGCACCCCGACCCTGCGGGAGAAAAATGGACAAGACGCAGACCAACGTGATCAAAATGTCGACAGTTTCTCGAACCCAGAGAACTACTCTTCTACTCCTTTGTTACGAACACGTGGGCCACGCTTCTCTCTCATTGGCTGAACACGCGCATAGTAACAAATCGCGATTGGTTCCTCAGCTTTGTTCCCGCGCTGCACCCCGTCAGCGTCCCGCCAAAATCCAGCCCCACCTCCGGGGGCCGTCCTTCCTCTTGCCAACGTCCCCATTCCGGGCAACAAATGGGACCTACAGTCACCTCATATTGCGGCCTATGCTCATGCTAACAGCCTTATGCTAACCGCAGCCGACACCGTCAACAGCCGAAACGCCTCAAACTGCAGGGCTGCCCCCCCCCCCCCCCCCCGCCGCACCCCTGCCCCCCCTCCCTCGGCGGGGGCTCTTTCCCCGCACAGCCACAGCCCCGGCTGCACTCACAATGCGGTGCCCAGGGCGGGCCCACCCTCGGCTCCGTTGCCCCCAAGACTGCCCCTTCCCCGGCCCCGTCACCCCCCGATCCCCGGCTCCGTCACTGCCCACCGTTTTGCCCACTGCCCCCCCCATCCTCTGTCCCGTCACCCCCAGCCTGCTCCTGCACCCCAGGCCTGCCCCAATCCTGCCCTACCGCTCCGCCGGCCTGTGGCAGCCCTCGGCCCTCACGCAGCCACCAGCCCCCGTCCGCAGCGCCGACCGACAGCAGCCCCCGCCCACACGCCTCACAGCCGCAGGGCCGCTCCCACGCCCCCTCTCCGTGCCCGCCCTCTGCTCTCTCGCGGAGGGCTCTTCCCCCTCGTCTGTCCCGCCCCAGCCGCACTCCCGGGGCGGTGCCAAGGGCTGCCCCATCCCAGGCGCACGGCAGGCAGGGCGCGGGCGGGGCTGCCCCCGGCTCCGCCGGGCTGCGCACCCTGGCCCAGGGCTCCACGCAAGAGTGCAGGCGGCCGAACCAGCCTACCCCGCCCCGGTGGAAGGGCCGCTGCCAGCACCGGCTCTGTGCTTCCCAGCTTGCCTTTGGCCCCAGCTCGCCTTTGGATGCCGGTACCAGCTGGGCACCATCCCAGCCCCGGCCCCCTCGCAGGCGGGGCACAGCCCTGCCCGATGCTCGTGCCCAGCAGCTGCCGGAGGAGAGCTGGGACATGAGCAGGGGGTACCGCAGGGGTGTCCCACCGCCCCCATTGGCTGTCCCAGGCCCCTCACACCAGTGCCGTGCGAGCTGCTGTGCAACCGGCGGCTCTGGCACTGCACGGTCCGGCTTGCAGAGCCTCGTGTGTGGGCAGCCACCCCCTGCCCGGTCGGGCTTGGTGCCAGCCCTTTAATCCCTTTAATCTCTTCTTCCATATCTTTTTAAATTAACTCACCACGTCAAGGTGGGCAGACATCACCGCCCAAACGTAATTCTTGTCAACCACTGCAATCGTATCTCTCTCAACCAAAAGAGTAAGCTGATGAATATTTAAAAGATCTCATTTTATGGTTTTATCATTTATCTGCTTTTATCATTTTATCCTTGGATTGGGAAAGCAACCCCAAAAGCTGCAAGTGAAGAGCTGCAAGCGGTCAGTCTAAAGAGTTAAATTGTAAGAAAGCCAGATGGGAAGATAGGCATGTCTGTTAGGACTATTCATGTAGTAAAACTGTCACCAGGATGAGGCTCTGTAGGTTCGCAATGGCACTACCGGGAGGGTCAGGATCCCATCTCTCATGGATTTACACTAAGCTTTAGTGTCATTTCAAAACTCTACCCCTCCTGATTTGTTCGTACATATTGCGGTAGCATATGGCATGCGTTCATGAATCACAACTAGGAAAAAACACTACTATGGTCAGAAAAATTACCACCAATTCATTCAGACTTGGAGTCCATACCACAAACTTTTTTGAAAACTGAGCTATTGCTCTCAAAGTAAAGTTTCCAACCTTCCTGTTAAAAAAGAATAACTTAAGATGCAAATGAAGTGTGAATTGGCATACTCATTATGACTAAAAACACAGTGAAAAGCACTCTTCTAAGATGTAAGGTGCTTGGCTTCTTTTCAGCATGAAAACTGTAAAACCTGGGGCTTTAACAATTTCACTGCCGAAGACATGAGGGCAAAGGAATTGGGTAAGTGGAAGGAAAGGGGAAAAGGATCTCACTGAAAAGGAAGGAAGAAGGAAAGAAAAAAATGAAAAGATGAAGAGGAATTCAATTCTACTTCTGGATTCCTTTGCATAGCTATAGACAATCTCCATTCCGGTCCAATGGACTTGAATGCAGAAGAAGCTCACTCAGTTCCAGACACGTCATATGCACTAGTGACATCGTCACTTCCCAGACTGAGCCCGGATAGAGCTCACTGCCTTTTAAAACCCTGGCTTCTCTCACAGGATGTTGCCATGCAGATATTGAGACAAAAGGCACCTTGCTCCAAGCAAAAAACCACAAAACTCTGCCACTGGGCTAATGGCACACTTTAACCAAAACCAGGTACAGACCCTAAAAAGTAATCATTCCAAAATATGCTATCACATTCCTAAACAGTGGGAATAACAAATCTGATTTCTGGAAATATCCCTCACTTCAAATATTTTCTTACCTCTGTTTTTGGTAATGACAGATACGCTAAGCTGTGTTTGTTAACATTGGAAGGTGATACATTGAACTATTACTCTGTTTTACTATTTACTTGCATTTCTTCCTTTCTTTTGGATGCCCTGAGTAATTCAATTATCAGCTGAATACCTATTTTGTCACCTTAATGCATCTTTCTGTTTAAACCATCTGAATGGTTTAAACCACGGGAAAAGGTTGCTTGCTGGAAAGAAAGGCCAACGACTTGGAAAAAACTCTTCAAGATAGCTCAGTCACTTGAACTGCATACTAGCAAGCAGGCATTCACATTATTCACGGTACTGAGGGTGATTGTGGGTATTGGTAACAGAGCCAGGTTACTGACTGAAGGCATAAAGTATCTTTTCCTTATCTGAATAAAACACAATTTTCAGCACTCACATTAATTAGATATTGACAGGATATAACTCAAAGTGAGATTCTTTATGACACTAAGCTAGTAAATCATAACGGTAAGCAAAGCCAAATTAATTCTCTAGTCTAAGCTGCTTTGTTTTTACTGGCCTAGCCTTTCTTTTCCATGCCCTGCAGTAGTATGGGTCATGTGCTGTTCACACTGCACTCACATCGATACCTTTCCTATATTCCACTCAAATGTGGATCCTAACATGGATGGATTGTTTTGCGTTCAGTGGCAGGCTATTGTTATTTTTCTGTTCTGTCTCCTTTCTTAGACAGGTATTGAAAATCAGTTCTCACGATCTTGGGACAGTGTTGGTCTACTCTACAGTGCATTTGTGACCGATGGTGGATATGGCTCCTGAGTAAGAGTCAAACATAAAATGTAGCCATTTCAATTCTTTCAGTAGGATTGTAAGAACCTTTTTTAAAGCTAGAGTTTACAGAAATATTGATGAATGAAATACGGAGGAAGGATGGTAAAGTAAAAACAAGTTGATTCTTGCCATTCTAGTCCAGTGTTCATTTACTGGGTTACGTAGGAGTTACTGCCATTTTTTTTAACAGATTATTGCATGACAGCTGCCTGGAAAACAGTTAATAGAGTTTAGGACTATGCAGCTTCCGTTCCGATTGTTGGAAGATCTTGACTTCTGCCTATGAATACAGTCCTATTAGACAGGGATTAGGATTACCTGTCTTCATTTTGAGATAGGCTTTCCCTTTTCACCTATTAGCAATAACTTTAACTCGACATAAACCCTGACGTAGCCTATGAAGACAAATTTATTTCCCTTCCAGGATTCAAATGAAGTTTTCTCATGGGACAGAGCTGCTAAAAGTAGTTTTAATATATTTTTTGTGTACTATATAAAATATCTACTCCATTTTACAACAAGATTATGTAAAACTCAAAAAAAAAATCCCTAAAATGTTTGTTAAAAAACTTTAACCTTTCTCTCCCAACTCCCTTTTCCACCATTACATGGTATATAGGTTGTAGTCAAAACTTTTCTGGAGAGGAGATTATTATAGGTGCATGTTCACTTCAACTTTCCACTAACACAAAAATCAACCATTACACCAATTCCTTAAATCTGTTCAATGTTATTCCCCGAAGTGTTAAAACATCTGGAGAAATGTGGAGAAAGCACCCAGCAACAGCATTCTTTCAGATTACAAATGGACTCAGCTCACTCTGATATGCCAAAGGCTTTTGGGTACTATGGAACAGTAGTCATACCTAAGGACTCTACTTGTCTCCTTATCAGCAGGTAATTAGTTGAGATAAACACTTGAATGCAGCGAGATAAACACAGTGCAGACTTAAAGTTTGTTCTGCAGTCCGGTGTAGAGATGCCCCAGGTAGATCTAAAAAGACAAGCCCATTTTCCAGCATCCTTCCAGCTGCTACGGTCTGTCATTGCTCCTGGCACCTAAAGAGTGTATTTGAAGACACTTCAGATATCCTACACAACCAGCCAACATGGAATATATAGAGCCTATTTTTAAGTATACTCAAGTGCTGCTTTCACTCTTAAGCCTAAGAATAGCAGTAATAAGCTGTCCTCTTCCCCTTCTACCTTCCTTTTGCAGCCTCTGTGAGGCTTTTTATTTCTGACAGGAATTTCAAGAAAACATTTAGAGTGCTAGGAAGTTTTATGCGGATACTGGCAGCGTTTTCACTTCCTGTAGTCTTATAGCTCCATCTGCTTCTGTTATATTTCCATCTCTGGAGAGAGCAGTTCTGGCAGACACAAACAATCTCTATTTAATGATTTGTTTAGAAAATGATTTTGAACTAGTTATTCAGACAAAAATGTTTCAGACAAAAATGATGTCTATCAGTGACAGCTCCCCTTCACCATCCTAGAGGACTGCAAGAGCATTTCTTAGAGGGTGTGTAATCTTCTCTAACTCTGCAAAGCACAAAAGAAATAATCAATCTCCCAGACCCTGAAGGAAATCATAAGGGAATTTAGGACATTACTTCTGTTCAGAGAATTAATCTGGCTTGGGTGCTGCCAGCAGAGCATTCGAGGGTCCAACTGACAGGGAGAAATAGTAATGAATTACAATTTTTAAAGTATATAATAAGTCAGCCTGTTCTCTCCAGTTACCACAACTCCTTGGGCCCGGCCATCCAGCAGAGGATGTGCCTGTCCAAATTGTTAAGAAAGTATCTTTTTTTTTTTGCCTGTGTTATGGCTTTAGTATCAATGTTTAATTTGGGGCTAATTTGTTCTTTGATTCATGAAGACACATGTATTACACGTGTCTTCATGAATTCTGTAATTTGGAATTGAAACCAGAATTGGACAGTGCTAATCTTATTAGTGAGATCAAAAATTATGCTTGAATTCTTGTGAATCACCATTTTCTTTCCCTTAAATATTATACAAATTATGTGCCTTTGGGCCCAGTCCTGTTTTTATGTAAACCTGCGACCGATTCACTGAAGTACATAGATTTATACAACCACGTATGGGCTGCTTTACTCATGCAACTGTAGGAATAGCTTCAACCATAAAGTACAGATCTGGATTATAACTGGAAGTTACAAATATTTAAGCCTATAGATTTCAATTTCTGTGGGCTTAGTATAAATGAAACACCTCAGCCAGGTGTGCAGACATACCCAGGTTACGATGCTGACTGTGACGTTAAAAGAGAGTGTAAACCACTCATTTTGGTAGGATCAGGTTTCTACTTGACCTCTGTGTTAAAAATGAGCTGTTTAGTGGCATTTAGTGGCTACAGTCTTTGCAGCTGTCTAGTGTATGTATATGCATGCAAATACAGGAGCACAGTAACCAATGACTTTCTAAAAGGTTGAGAAACTGTTCACAGATTCCACATAACACAAAAAGTTGAACTCCCGTTCAGTGCATGCATTAATTCTTTGCTGCCCTATCAGTTAAGAAATTTGAAATTAAAAAAACACATAGAACATTATCCTTATGAAAATTAATGTTGTTTTCTTATGCGTAATTAGTCTTGGAATAATATGAACTGTTAGGGCTCCACTAGTAGGTTCATAGTGTATTGGGTGATGGACCGGCTGAAAGGGCTCAGGACACCTAGGAATGGCTCAAAGATGTGTTACGGGAAGTTCAGACGTGACATGAGGAAATGGCTTTTTCCTGAGAGCGTGGTCAGATGCTGAAATGGGCTTAGAGAGGTGGTTGATGCCCCATGCCTGTCAGTGTTTACAAGGCATTTAGGCAATGCCCTTAATAACATGTTTGAACTTTTGCTCAGCCCTGAACTCGTCAAGTAGTTGGAACAGATGATTGTTGTAGGTCCCTAGCAATTGAAATATTCTGCTCCATGCTATGCTACGTTACCTATGGTAAGGAGATGGGGGCACTTGGCTCTCCTGGCTTAACCTGGGGAACCCACAGCCACAAGTGCCTCCTCGCCCTCCACAGGAACAGAGCTTTACCGCAGCACGCAGAGGAGCAACACCGACCACACGAAGAGCAGGGATAAAAATCCAAGAGGATACAAGTCCTCTGCACTTTAAGGCACGCTCTAACAGCCCAAACAAAGCAGGCAGCATCAAGGAATGGCAGAAAAGGCACCCCCACACAAGATTTGGAGAGCTCGCAGTGACAGCAAAAGGAGAGAGCACAACACGAACAGAGCCAGCAGCCACCGGTGAGGATCTTAACTGAAAATTAGTAAAACGTGGATTAGTCAGGGATGTTCTCTCCAGCTGCAGTGACTGGGAAGCCCAAATTACCCTCCTCCCTGGATTATTTTGGTGATTAATCAAGAGCATTGAGAAAGAGCATCTCCTTGGACCTCAGACTTTAGGAGCAGATCAGTGTTTTGGGGGACACATTCCTCGGGAGATGACCAACTTGAGGTGAGGAATTCCCAACTTTGGGAGTGGGAGGTTGGCCACTAAAAACCAGCCTGGATGCAGGATGTGTCACTCAAAGGTTGTACTTCCAAGCCGTACAGCCAACAAAGTAGCTGGGGAGGGGAGAGAGCCTTAGACCTAAGTGGGCAGCAACTCACCGGTGATGGTTTCAGGACTCCTGCCAAGACAAGCGTGTGGTACCTGTAGGCCGTAGTCAATCTCTGCGTTGTCCAGGACGGAGTTGATAAGGGAAGCCTCCCCACTCAGTGCAACCTCGTAGGTGGGGCCTCCCTCCACCCTGCACAGAGCCATGACGCGGGCGACGATGTTCGCATGGGCAAAGAAAGTGAACATGACCCGCTGGCTCTCACCCGGCAGCAGTACACCATGCAGAGGCAGGATGTTGAAAACCTGGAGACAAGGGAGGAGACACCGAGATGTCAAGCATCAAAATCGAGGCAGAAGAGCAGCCATGGCTTGGAGCAACGGACGGACGTGGCTAGAGGGGCATCTTCCTCAAGTGCAGGCAGAATCATCCTCATTTCGTCCCGCATCCACTACACTTTCCGGCAAAGGAACCATGTGATAAATCTTCTCCCATACTCACCAATTAATGCATTAATTAACACACTACCTTACAGTAACTTGGGAGGCCTCCTGGCAGCAATAAATCCTCTCTGCTGCAGAACCTGCCTTTAATAACACCCTTTGCTGCCTCTAGAGAAACACGAGACCTGGAGGTGAGAGCCCTCGGAGCCACAGGGTGGACTCCAGCCCAGCTCATCTGACTCCTGATGCTTTTCACTCGCTCTCTGATTTGCAGGCTGCTCTCTCTCAAGATGCTACAGCAAAGTCTACTGCAGACATTTCCTATCAACCGCTTGATTAGTGACAAGATGAATAACGCCCTCCGTATCTGCTACGCGGGTAACGTCCTTGGTCAGCCCTGTGACACGGCCCACACGGCCCCTCCAATGACCAGTTGCTTCAGCACTGCTGTGTGACATGCTTGGAGGGGCACGAAGCTGCACTTTGAGCAGCGCTGAGGGCCACCAGTGGGAGTGAGGGCTACGTAACTGCTGGCCACACCGGAAACGCAGAGGCGAGACTGATTCCCACCTACCTCCTCTATGCCCACGCTGACGGGCTCTGCCTGCGTGAACTGCCTCCGTTGCAGGCTCCCAGTCTCCTCAGTACCTTCCACCTTTGGAGCAGTGGATGGTAGTGGCTGGAAAACAAGGATCGTGGGCTGTGGCAAGCAGCTGCCTGGTCTGGGCAAGACTGCTCTGCCGCAGGTGACATCGCCTCATCAAGCCAGGAACAGATAAGGTGGCACCTGGGTGCAAATCCAGTAGGGGTCTGTCCACACCTTCAGCTGAGTGTGGGTCCAAGCCCACCCACAGAGGAGCCACAGATGCCATCTGCACTTCCTACACACAAGCTTCCCAGGCAATCTGGATGTACCCAGCACTCAGTCCCGGCAGAGATCTCAAGGACATTCTGCACCCTCGTACCAGCCTGGCTTCACTCACTCCTGCCCAAAGAGCACGCTAGGAACCCGATGCCAGGACAGGTTCGGTTCTCCGTGACAAGAAGAGAAACACAGCTGTAAGGGAAATGTATTCAAACCAGGCAAGTAAGGTCTGTGAAAGCGCTTGAGATGACCATTCCATTTCAGACGGTGGTTAGGTTTCACCTCGTGCACCCATCAGTGCAGGACAGCTGAGGACCTCTGCTTGGACATTCCTCTCAAAAGGCACATTCCACGAAGGCAGCTGAGATGTTTTTTCTGTCTCGCAGCAGCTGAGTGCGCATGTTTAACCTCAGAGGTGCCACCTTTCAAAAGGAAGCTTGTCCCTAGGCTTTGTGTTTCTCCCCTGCAGAAGCCCTGCGTCCAGTCGCTGGCCCTGCTGCCAAGCACACTTGTGGCTGCAGAAGAAAATCTACCTTTGCTTCCAGGGAATCGTTGGCAACTGCTGGCTTTTGGAGAGGATCTCCTGCTGCTCCCAGGCCTTTGGCTGGCTCCTCTGCAGCCTCTTCCCTGGAGCTGCTCTCTGCAGATGCTGAGCCTTCCGACCGGGTTATGTTCTCCTGTGGTGGTTGCGCTGTGATGAAACACCGACTTGCAGGAGGGCTGAACCTGGAAAACAAATTAACTTTGATCACAGACCTGCAGCGGGACGGAGAGAAGCTCGCACCGCAGCAGGATGTGGCTCCTGGGTGGGCACTGCAGCTCAGCAGTGGGTCTGAGCCAGCAGCTCCAAAACCAGGATGGAGCACGTCAACGCCTGGGGCTCCTGCCCAAGGACAATGCCGCTATAGTGGTGGTGCAGGAATCTGGCAACTGATTGCAATCAGAAACAGAAGAGGACAGAGGGGTGGACACCTTGCGGAGAGGTAAAAAGCACAGCAGGAAAGGGAAAGAGACACAACTTGTGCAAGATGGTGAGACTGAGACATCAGAGGCAGATCCAGACAGATGAGCTACTACAGACCCACCGGAAAGTATCCTCCTGAAAGCACCCACATCCGTGGACCTTGCCTTCCCCACCTGGAGGGCCTTTGGGAAGGAATTCTGCAGCTGTGCTGGATGTTTATCCTGAATGTTTCCCCTGACACTTCCCCACAGCTGCAGGTCAGCACAAGCAAGAGGCAGTGATGGTTGCTTTCTCTAAGCGCCATCAGGCAGGAGCTTCCAAAACAAACATGTTCTGCTTATGCTTTCAGGACACGGTATGCCAACACCACCTGGTCTAGATAGCTCACCTGGCAGTGCAGGATGGGTTTATCTTCATTGTTCATTTCCATCTTGGAGTGGAAGAGCAGCTGGACCTGCATAGGCTTCCCAGAGGTGGTCAGCGTGCCCCGCTGTGGCTGGACAGGGAAGTGGAATGCCAAGTCGGGTATGTTGGTATCCATAGTTTCCAGCTTGGAACTGGGGAGGAAGGGAAGGAATTAATGTCAGTAGCGAGTGGCTTAAATTTCAGGGTCTCTCCTTCTGGTTCCTGCTGAGCTGTAAAGAACTGCTGGGGTGGGCCTGTATTCCCTAATAAAACACTTGAGATTGGAGAGCTCAGATGTTGAATGTACCTGAGCTGTCAGGGTGCCAGCACGGGAACAGCTTCTGCGACAGACAGAAGGAAAATGCGGGCCAGGGCAGACGCTGGCACTATGCATTCACAGACCAGGCAGCTCACCTCACCCAACCTCGCACTTCCTTTTGTTCTTCAGAGTCAGCACTACTTTCTCCGCCTCATCCAGGACCTTATGGGTTCCAAAATCCACACTGTCACCTCTACCCGCAGAAAACCCACACAGCAAGGCAAAAAAAGGGTGAATATTTGTGAGCTGCTGTAGACTACACCGAGTGACAAGATACATCTTTGGAGTTGTCAGGTGGCACAAAACCCTTTCAGGAAGTTTCCCTTTGTGGAAATTTTCTCACGCTGATTTTCTGCCCCCCTCCCTTACTCGGAGAATATCTGAAGGGTTAGGCAGCCAAGGAGCCCAATTTTCATCTCCTGGCTTCATAGCACAGACCCAACACCTTCCCAAGCTGTGACGACCCTTCAGGAATCACAGGATCATAGAATAGTTTGGGTTGGAAGGGACCTTAAAGATCATCTAGTTCCCACGCCCCTGCCACGGGCAGGGACATCCCACTGGATCAGGCTGCCCAAGGCCCGTCCAACTTGGCCCTCAACACCGCCAGGGACGGGGCAGCCACAACTTCCCTTGGCAACCTGTTCCAGTGTCTCACCACTCTCACGGTGAAGAAATTCTTCCTAATGTCTAGTCTAAATCTGCCCCTCTCCACTTTATACCCATTTCCCCTCGCCCTATCACCAGAAGCCTTCACGAATAGTCCCTCTCCAGCTTTTTTGTAGGCCTCTTTCAGGTACTGGAAGGTCACTAGAAGATGTCCTTGGAGCATGGTAGCAGCTGAACAGATCCGTTTACAAAGGACTGCGAAAGCCAAGGGTAACTCCGGTTACCACAACTCCTCGGGCCATGTCATTACCCCAGCTGCATAATTTTTTTTTTAAATTATTCTATGTAACGGGATCTAAAATGTAACGCAGTGTTAGAAACTTACTATTCTCTACTCAGAAGGAAGATGCTGTAGCCTCGGTCCTATCTTACTTACCTCTGCTGCTCATCTAAAAGAGAGGTACTCGTACTCTTCTCCTCTTTTAGCAAAAAAGTATGACACCAAGCCTGGACTTTTACCTGGTCTTTGCAAAGCTGGCTTTCCCACGGTCTTTTAAAAGAACAAATGAAAAGAAACCTCTGCCTCCTCTGCAACGTCATATTTTCAAGTGTGGGAAAGCGATAAACTTTCTCACTTGCTATTTGCATCTGTGATGACAAAATCTATTTAAGCCTGCTAGTTAGCTTATATGTCTCCTCAGCTGACCAGAAAAGGGGGTCTTGGATATGTATGGGCCACTATCTCATGGCGGTAAGATCTGAAGACAGTGGCTTCCAGAATGAGAGCCCAACTGCTACCCACCACTATCATTATGCTCGAAAATAGGAATTTTCTGATGTGTACTGCAATTGCAAAATGCAGAAGCTGTAACTATGATCATTATTTGGGAAAGATACATACACATGAGGTTCTCATTATGCCTCTCATTGCACCTCACTGCCTGCTTTGATTTACCCACAATTAAGACATCAGACTCTATTCGGATCATTTGTGTCCTATTCAAAATTCCATTGCCCTATATGCAGCCCAAGAGAAATTTCAAGCTTCTGATTACGTTATCAGACTTTAGTCTGCAAGTATGAGACTGCTGCTACGGGGCCGATCATTTTTATGTCGATTAAATGGCAGCAAGTCATCCTAAAATGTCTAAAAACCAAGGAATGTCACAATCTTAGCTAATAGCTCCAAACCAAAACCATATCAGCCACATGTTTTTGCATAAGCTATCTGACTGAAATATGGGGAAGGAAATGTTCAGAAGCTGACACTGATATGAAGCGAGTACTCCTTCTGAGCAGAGAACAGTAAGTTTCTAACATTGCCTTACATTTTAGAACCCGTTACGTAGAATAATTTTTAAAAAATTACGCATATGGGGTAATGCCAGAGGTTAATGAGACACCGTATGGTGCTGTTTTCATAGTGAAATCAGAAAGCATTTTCTTTCTTCCACCTTTTTTTGTAAACCGATCTTGATCCAGAATGACAGTTGACATTGTCAGTTGTTAACCTGTTGCTAATGTCATAGTATACCACATGGACAGCAATTTAAGTTTTTGCTTCTGCAGGTTCGACCAAGCAAACAGCATCGGGAAAGGAATTTATCTCAAGAGTTCACACATGGATCAGCTTCTCAAGTCTTGCCACGGTGTCACTGTATTTTTTTCTGATAATAAAACTGGTGGGTGAGAGGAGGAAACACCGGGCATTTGCAGCAGCAAGCAGCAGTTCTGAACTCTAAAAAAATCACACAGCTTAGAATCAATTGCAGAGGCAGAAAGAGGCAACAGATCAGAAGTTATCCAAACTCCCTGGTACCGTGGTTTCAACAAGAACATAAATAGGGTTCACGTGATGCATGATGGCAATTTTATCTTGAACACTGCTGCGCTAGACAGTACAATCCCAGTCATGCACGGTAAAGGTTTTCCTTCCTTGTTTTTACATCAAACACTTTTCAGGTACATTTGACATGCAGAGTGTTTTTAGTTAATTTGAATTCATTTTATGTGTTGAGCTAAAGCAAATGCAGAGATCGTTTTTCTAAGTCTCTGTTTCTACATTGCCTCTCTTTTGTGTAATCGTTCCCTGACGGGACTTTCTGGTTTTACTGAGTGGAGTAATAATGCTATGAAAGCTGAAAATGCTATGTTAACAGTGTTGACATTTTAGCTATTTTAGAAAAAATGAACCATTGGAGAAAGTCAGTTCACATGGCTTTTCTGAAGGGATTTGTTCTGAGATACATTTTGTTTCCTTTCCCAGACCCTGCTGTCCACAATAAGGAATTTTGTATTTGACTAAGCTCAGAGCTATCAGATAATTTTCTAATTTTAGACCAATGCTTTTTGACAATTTTATGAGTCTACAAACATTCATTTTTGTGTGTGTATTCCTGTCCCTTTTGAAACTATCGATCTACACCCCATTGTGCTGTGTTTTAAAATTAATCATAGTAGAAAACAATTTCCAGAAGGAGCTCTGGGGAAAAAAGCAAAAGATAAATGCAAAAGATAAAGTTTCAAAATTTGACTAGACAGGAATGTGTTAATTTATATAACTATTTCTCTGTTCTCATGACAGATAATAATATCTAACAAGAGAAGGATGAAAGATTATTCAGAAATCCTGATTTGTTTGTCTATGGATTCAAAGAGAATTGGTCATTAAGTACTCAGTCATCTGTTGGAAACATTACTACAGATTCCACAATCTGCAGGCAAAATCATAGGGTGGAAGGAATGAGTTTTGAAAACTCACAGCACACATTCTGAAAGAACGTTATGTCGTTTAGGATTACTAAATCCCTCTGTGGGCGAGCACTCCTGCTGTGCTTAAGTGCTTATTTATAAAGATAGGCACTTACATGGCACAGCTGGACATGAAGAGGAAAAAAGATTTTAAAATTCTAAAGCACCTAAAATTTATCCTCTGTGAGTTTGTGAATTTCTTTTTTGTGAGATGAATTTTGTGTTATTTTTGATGTGGCTCCACCACTTGAAACACTGCAGCATGAATGCACCTTAACGGGAACTTATTTTCTTGTGTGATTGAAGTGTCTTAGGGATCATACTTGAGGATAGAAATTCCTTCCTTCCTTCCTTCCTTCCTTCCTTCCTTCCTTCCTTCCTTCCTTCCTCTCTCCCTCCCTCCAGCTGAAGGGGAGGATCAGGTTTGTGACCACCTGAGGAACCCGAACATTTCTAAGTCTGTGGGACCTGATGAGATGCATCCCAGAGTCCTTAGGGAATTGGCAGATGTGGTTGCCAAGCCACTGTCCATGACATTTGAAAAGTTGCGGCAGTCAAGAGAAGCCCCTGGTGACCGGAAGGAGGGCAACATCGTGCCCATTTTTAAAAAGGGTAGAAAAGATGACCCTGGGAACCACTGACCTGTCAGCCTCACCCCTGTGCCTAGGAGGACCATGGAACAGGTCCTCCTGGAAGACATGCTAAAGCACATGGAGGACGGGGATCTCAGTATGAAGGAGATGCTTCATTGGTATATTCAGAGACATACCAGGATAGAAAATGGGATTCCTGGGAACTGTAATTTCACCTCATCAGAATGAATGGCTTATACAACCAGAATTCTGAATTATTCAATAGCCTCAACCATCTGTCAACATAATATCCTGATTCGAAATTCTGAACGACACTAGAATGTGCTCTCATTCTGCATTACTCTTACTAATAAATCCATTGCCTAGAGGCCATGGATTTACAGAAGCTAGTATAATATATCAGCAGAGACTTATAGTTACTCTTATAACATTTAAGTCAGTGCTTTATTACCAGAATCTCTGTGGGAAGTGCTTATGGAAAATTCAAAAAGCATCTTAGTACTTCTTCCGGGAAAAAATTCCTGCGTATGCAGGATTATGCTAAGGCATAAACAATATTGAAACAACACAAATGTACATGAGTTCATGTCCATGCACATCAGAGTTGCAGTACCATAAAAAGATTGTGAGACAAGTTATTTAATTTTCTAATCTCCTCTTTCTGAAGCATGCATTTTTCCCCTAAATCACTGTCCTCAGCACCAGTGCATCAATGTTAGCATGTTTATTGCTTCCATGATAGCGTTAAGGAAAATTGGAGAATCACAATTCTTTGAGAGAGGTAGTCTTGTCCATTTGAAATAAAATTAAATGCCATTCTCCAACATCAATGTTTGATGGCCATTGTAACTGTTCAGTGCTCTGTGAATTGGCATGCACCAAATAGCTCCCTTTAATCTCTTCTTCCATATCTTTTTAAATTAACTCACCATGTCAAGGTGGGCAGACATCACCGCCCAAACGTAATTCTTGTCAACCACTGCAATCATATCTCTCTCAACCAAAAGAGTAAGCTGATGAATATTTAAAAGATCTCATTTTATGGTTTTATCATTTATCTGCTTTTATCATTTTATCCTTGGATTGGGAAAGCAACCCCAAAAGCTGCAAGTGAAGAGCTGCAAGTGAAGAGCTGCAAGCGGTCAGTCTAAAGAGTTAAATTGTAAGAAAGCCATATGGGAAGATAGGCATGTCTGTTAGGACTATTCATGTAGTAAAACTGTCACCAGGATGAGGCTCTGTAGGTTCGCAATGCCACTACCGGGAGGGTCAGGATCCAATCTCTCATGGATTTACACTAAGCTTTAGTGCCATTTCAAAACTCTACCCCTCCTGATTTGTTCGTACATATTGCGGTAGCATATGGCATGCGTTCATGAATCACAACTAGGAAAAAACACTACTATGGTCAGAAAAATTACCACCAATTCATTCAGACTTGGAGTCCATACCACAAACTTTTTCGAAAACTGAGCTATTGCTCTCAAAGTAAAGTTTCCAACCTTCCTGTTAAAAAAGAATAACTTAAGATGCAAATGAAGTGTGAATTGGCATACTCATTATGACTAAAAACACAGTGAAAAGCACTCTTCTAAGATGTAAGGTGCTTGGCTTCTTTTCAGCATGAAAACTGTAAAACCTGGGGCTTTAACAATTTCACTGCCGAAGACATGAGGGCAAAGGAATTGGGTAAGTGGAAGAAAAGGGGAAAAGGATCTCACTGAAAAGGAAGGAAGAAGGAAAGAAAAAAATGAAAAGATGAAGAGGAATTCAATTCTACTTCTGGATTCCTTTGCATAGCTATAGACAATCTCCATTCCGGTCCAATGGACTTGAATGCAGAAGAAGCTCACTCAGTTCCAGACACGTCATATGCACTAGTGACATCGTCACTTCCCAGACTGAGCCCGGATAGAGCTCACTGCCTTTTAAAACCCTGGCTTCTCTCAGAGGATGTTGCCATGCAGATATTGAGACAAAAAGCACCTTGCTCCAAGCAAAAACCCACAAAACTCTGCCACTGGGCTAATGGCACACTTTAACAAAAAGCAGGTACAGAACCTAAAAAGTAATCATTCCAAAATATGCTATCACATTCCTAAACCGTGGGAATAACAAATCTGATTACTGGAAATATCCCTTACTTCAAATATTTTCTTACCTCTGTTTTTGGTAATGACAGATACACTAAGCTGTGTTTGTTAACATTGGAAGGTGATACATTGAACTGTTACTCTGTTTTATTATTTACTTGCATTTCTTCGTTTCTTTTGGATGACCTGAGTAATTAAATTATCAGCTGAATACATATTTTGTCACCTTAATGCATATTTCTGTTTAAACCATCTGAACGGTTTAAACCATGGGAAAAGGTTGCTTGCTGGAAAGAAAGGCTTTGCTGTTAACAAATGATTCAAAGATGAAAAATCTATAGTACAGTCTTCTTCTATTTACGAGTTACAGTTTGCAATGAAAGGGCTCCCGGGAGAAAGAGCTAACTAGCAGGAGCATTCCGGTCTAGCGCGTTCCCCTGAGCTGTTATTGCTGAACGTTTCCAATTCACCAGCGAGCTTTCCGGAGCGCATTCCTGTCGCAGCTGCCCAATCGATCCTTAAGCAAACTCCGAAACATAGAGTGCAGTGACAGTTCAGCAAGAGCTAATGCAGCTTTTTAGGAAAGAAGCAACTTCCCAGGGTTGGTTAGGCAGAAAGGCTTTGCTGTGAACAGGGGAATCACAGATGATGAATCTACAGTATAATCTTCTTGTCTTGACTATTTGCAGTTTCCAATGAAAGCACTCCAGGGAATTGTTAATGAGCAGCAGCATTCTGGGCTAGTGCGTTCCCCTTCGCTCTTATCGGTGAACGTTTCCAATTCACCAGTGAGCTTTCCGGAGCACATTCCTGTCGCAGCTGCCCAATCGATCCTTAAGCAGACTCTGAAACATAGAGTGCAGTGACAGTTCATCAGGAAATCAGATTCTAATTCAGCTTTCAAGGAAAGAATCAACTTCCCAGGGTTGGTTAAGCAGAAATGTTTTGTAGTGAAGAGGGGATTCATCGATGAAGAATCTCTTGTAGAGTCTTCTGCTCTTGGCGATTAGCAGTTGGCAAAGAAAGCGGTCCCTGGAGAAAGAGCTAAAGAGCAGCAGCATTCCGTTCTAACCCGTTTCCCTTAGCTGTTACTTGTGAACTTTTCCAATTCACCGGCGGGCTTTCTTGAGCACAATCCTGTCGCAGCTGCCCAATCGATCCTTAAGCAGACTCCTAAAGATAGAGTGCAGTGACAGTTCAGGAAGAGATATGGTTCTCATGCAGCTTTCGAGGAAACAAGCAACTTCCCAGGGTTGGTTAGGCAGAGAGGTTTTACAGTGAAGAGGGGAATCACAGATGAAGAATCTACAGTACAATTTTCTTCATTTGACGATATAAAGTTAGCAATGAAAGCGCTCTCGGGAGAAAGAGCTAACTAACAGTAACATTCTAGGCTAGCGCGTTCCCCTTAGCTGCTATTGGTGAATGTTCACAATTCACCAGCAACCTTTCCTGAGCACATTCCTGATGCAGCTGCCCAATCGATCCTTAAGCAGACTCCTAAAGATAGAGTGCAGTGACAGTTCAGCAAGAGATCTGATTCTCATACAGCTTTCTAGGAAATAAGTATCTTCCAACGGTTGCTTTAGCAGAAAGGCTTTGCTGTTAACAGGGAATCACAGAAGAAAAATCTATAGTACAGTCTTCTTTTATTGACGACATACAGTTTGCAATGAAAGGGCTCCCGGGAGAAGAACCTAACAAGCACCAGAATTCCGGTATAGCGCGTTATCCTTAGCTGTTATCGGTGAAGGTTTCCAATTCACAAGCGAGCTTTCTTGAGCACAATCCTGTCTCAGCTGCCCAATCTTTACAGAAGCAGACTCCTAAACAGACAGTGCAGTGACAGTTCACGAAGAGATCTGATTCTAATGCAGCTTTCTAGGAAACAAGCAACTTCCCATGTTTGGTTAGGCAGAAAGGTTTTGCAGTGAACAGGGGAATCACAAATGAAAAATCTATAGTACAGTGTTCTTGTAATCATGATTTGCAGTTTGCAATGAAAGCGCTCCCGGGAGAAAGAGCTAACGAGCATCAGCATTCTGGGCTAGCACGTTCCACTTAGCTGTTAACGGTCAACGTCTCCAATTCACCAGCGAGCTTTCCTGAGCACAGTCCTTTCGCAGCTGCCCAATCTATACTTAAGCAGACTCCTGAACAGAGAGTGCAGTGACAGTTCAGCAAGAGATCTGATTCTAATGCAGCTTTCTAGGAAACAAGCAACTACCCATGTTAGGTTAGGCAGAACGGTTTTGCAGTAAACAGGGGAATCACAGATGAAGAATCCATAGTACAGTGTTCTTGTAATCGCGATTTGCAGTTTGCAATGAAAGCGCTCCCAGGAGAAAGAGCTAACGAGCATCAGCATTCTGGGCTAGCACGTTCCACTTAGCTGTTAACGGTCAAGGTTTCCAATTCACCAGCGAGCTTTCCTGAGCACAGTCCTTTCTCAGCTGCCCAATCTATACTTAAGCAGACTCCTAAACAGAGAGTGCAGTGACCGTTCAGCAAGAGATCTGATTCTAATGCAGCTTTCTAGGAAACAAGCAACTTCCCATGTTTGGTTAGGTAAAACGATTTTGCAGTAAACAGGGGAATCACAGATGAAGAATCTATAGTACGGTGTTCTCGTAATCGCGATTTGCAGTTTGCAATGAAAGCGCTCCCGGGAGAAAGAGCTAACGAGCATCAGCATTCTGGGCTAGCACGTTCCACTTAGCTGTACACGTTCAAGGTTTCCAATTCACCATCGAGCTTTCCTGAGCACAGTCCTGTCGATGCTGCTCAATATATACTTAAGCATACTCCTAAACAGAGAGTGCAGTGACAGTTCAGTAAGAGATCTGATTCTAATACAGCTTTTTAGGAAACAAGCAACTACCCATGTTAGGTTAGGCAGAACGGTTTTGCAGTGAACAGGGTAATCACAGATGAAGAATCTATAGTACAGTGTTCTTGTAATCGCGATTTGCAGTTTGCAATGAAAGCGCTCCCAGGAGAAAGAGATAACGAGCATCAGCATTCTGGGCTAGCACGTTCCCCTTAGCTGTTAACGGTCAAGGTTTCCAATTCACCATCGAGCTTTCCTGAGCACAGTCCTGTCGCAGCTGCCCAATCTATACTTAAGCAGACTCCTAAACAGAGAGTGCAGTTACAGGTCAGCAAGAGATCTGATTCTAAAGCAGCTTTCTAGGATATAAGCAACCTCCTATATTTGGTTAGGCAGAAAGGTTTTGCAGTGAACAGGGGAATCACAGATGAAGAATCCATAGTACAGTGTTCTTGTAATTGCGATTTGCAGTTTGCAATGAAAGCCCTCCCGGGAGAAAGAGCTAACGAGCATCAGCATTCTGGGCTAGCACGTTCCCCTTAGCAGTTAACGGTCAAGGTTTCCAATTCACCAGCGAGCTTTCCTGAGCACTGTCCTGTCGCAGCTGCCCAATCTATACTTAAGCAGACTCCTAAACAGAGAGTGCAGTGACAGTTCAGCAAGAGATCTGATTCTAATGCAGCTTTCTAGGAAACAAGCAACTTCCCATGGTTGGTTAGGCAGAACGGTTTTGCAGTGAACAGGGGAATCACAGATGAAGAATCTATAGTACAGTGTTCTTGTAATCGCGATTTGCAGTTTGCAATGAAAGCGCTCCCGGGAGAAAGAGCTAACGAGCATCAGCATTCTGGGCTAGCACGTTCCCCTTAGCTGTTAACGGTCAAGGTTTCTAATTCACCAGCGAGCTTTCCTGAGCACAGTCCTGTCGGCTGCTGCCCAATCTATACTTAAGCAGACTCCTGAACAGAGAGTGCAGTTACAGTTCAGCAAGAGATCTGATTCTAATGCAGCTTTCTAGGAAAGAAGCATCCTCCTATATTCGGTTAGGAAAAAAGAGTTTGCAGTGAACAGGGGAATCACAGATGAAGAATCTATAGTACAGTGTTCTTGTAATCGCGATTTGCAGTTTGCAATGAATGCTCTCCTGGGAGAAAGAGCTAACGAGCATCAGCATTCTGGGCTAGCACGTTCCCCTTAGCTGTTAACGGTCAACGTCTCCAATTCACCAGCGAGCTTTCCTGAGCACAGTCCTGTGGCTGCTGCCCAATCTATACTTAAGCAGACTCCTAAACAGAGAGTGCAGTTACAGTTCAGCAAGAGATCTGATTCTAATGCAGCTTTCTAGGAAATAAGCAACCTCCTATATTTGGTTAGGCAGAAAGGTTTTGCAGTGAACAGGGGAATCACAGATGAAGAATCTATAGTACAGTGTTCTTGTAATTGCGATTTGCAGTTTGCAATGAAAGCCCTCCCGGGAGAAAGAGCTAACGAGCATCAGCATTCTGGGCTAGCACGTTCCCCTTAGCTGTTAACGGTCAAGGTTTCTAATTCACCAGCGAGCTTTCCTGAGCACTGTCCTGTCGCAGCTGCCCAATCTATACTTAAGCAGACTCCTAAACAGAGAGTGCAGTTACAGGTCAGCAAGAGATCTGATTCTAATGCAGCTTTCTAGGAAACAAGCAACCTCCTATATTTGGTTAGGTAAAACGATTTTGCAGTAAACAGGGGAATCACAGATGAAGAATCTATAGTACAGTGTTCTTGTAATCGCGATTTGCAGTTTGCAATGAAAGCGCTCCCGGGAGAAAGAGCTAACGAGCATCAGCATTCTGGGCTAGCACGTTCCCCTTAGCTGTTAACGGTCAAGGTTTCCAATTCACCAGCGAGCTTTCCTGAGCACAGTCCTTTCGCAGCTGCCCAATCTATACTTAAGCAGACTCCTAAACAGAGAGTGCAGTGACAGTTCAGCAAGAGATCTGATTCTAATGCAGCTTTCTAGGAAACAAGCAACCTCCTATATTTGGTTAGGTAAAACGATTTTGCAGTAAACAGGGGAATCACAGATGAAGAATCTATAGTACAGTGTTCTTGTAATCGCGATTTGCAGTTTGCAATGAAAGCGCTCCCGGGAGAAAGAGCTAACGAGCATCAGCATTCTGGGCTAGCACGTTCCACTTAGCTGTTAACGGTCAAGGTTTCCAATTCACCAGCGAGCTTTCCTGAGCACAGTCCTTTCGCAGCTGCCCAATCTATACTTAAGCAGACTCCTAAACAGAGAGTGCAGTTACAGTTCAGCAAGAGATCTGATTCTAATGCAGCTTTCTAGGAAACAAGCAACTACCCATGTTAGGTTAGGCAGAACGGTTTTGCAGTGAACAGGGGAATCACAGATGAAGAATCTATAGTACAGTGTTCTTGTAATCGCGATTTGCAGTTTGCAATGAAAGCGCTCCCGGGAGAAAGAGCTAACGAGCATCAGCATTCTGGGCTAGCACGTTCCACTTAGCTGTTAACGGTCAAGGTTTCCAATTCACCAGCGAGCTTTCCTGAGCACAGTCCTTTCGCAGCTGCCCAATCTATACTTAAGCAGACTCCTAAACAGAGAGTGCAGTGACAGTTCAGCAAGAGATCTGATTCTAATGCAGCTTTCTAGGATATAAGCAACCTCCTGTATTTGGTTAGGCAGAAAGGTTTTGCAGTGAACAGGGGAATCACAGATGAAGAATCTATAGTACAGTGTTCTTGTAATAGCGATTTGCAGTTTGCAATGAAAGCGGTCCCGGGAGAAAGAGCTAACGAGCATCAGCATTCTGGGCTAGCACGTTCCACTTAGCTGTTAACGGTCAAGGTTTCCAATTCACCAGCGAGCTTTCCTGAGCACAGTCCTTTCGCAGCTGCCCAATCCATACTTAAGCAGACTTCTAAACAGAGAGTGCAGTGACAGTTCAGCAAGAGATCTGATTCTAAAGCAGCTTTCTAGGATATAAGCAACCTCCTGTATTTGGTTAGGCAGAAAGGTTTTGCAGTGAACAGGGAAATCACAGATGAAGAATCTATAGTACAGTGTTCTTGTAATCGCGATTTGCAGTTTGCCATGAAAGCGCTCCCGGTAGAAAAAGCTAACGAGCATCAGCATTCTGGGCTAGCACGTTCCCCTTAGCTGTTAACGGTCAAGGTTTCCAATTCACCAGCGAGCTTTCCTGAGCACAGTCCTTTCGCAGCTGCCCAATCTATACTTAAGCATACTCCTAAACAGAGAGTGCAGTGACAGTTCAGTAAGAGATCTGATTCTAATACACCTTTTTAGGAAACAAGCAACTACCCATGTTAGGTTAGGCAGAACGGTTTTGCAGTGAACAGGGTAATCACAGATGAAGAATCTATAGTACAGTGTTCTTGTAATCGCGATTTGCAGTTTGCAATGAAAGCGCTCCCGGGAGAAAGAGCTAACGAGCATCAGCATTCTGGGCTAGCACGTTCCACTTAGCTGTTAACGGTCAAGGTTTCTAATTCACCAGCGAGCTTTCCTGAGCACATGTCCTGTCGCAGCTGCCCAATCTATAATTAAGCAGACTCCTAAACAGAGAGTGCAGTTACAGGTCAGCAAGAGATCTGATTCTAATGCAGCTTTCTAGGAAACAAGCAACCTCCTATATTTGGTTAGCTAAAACGATTTTGCAGTAAACAGGGGAATCACAGATGAAGAATCTATAGTACAGTGTTCTTGTAATTGCGATTTGCAGTTTGCAATGAAAGCCCTCCCGGGAGAAAGAGCTAACGAGCATCAGCATTCTGGGCTAGCACGTTCCCCTTAGCTGTTAACGGTCAAGGTTTCCAATTGACCAGCCAGCTTTCCTGAGCACAGTCCTTTCGCAGCTGCCCAATCTATACTTAAGCAGACTCCTAAACAGAGAGTGCAGTGACCGTTCAGCAAGAGATCCGATTCTAATGCAGCTTTCTAGGAAACAAGCAACCTCCTATATTTGGTTAGGTAAAACGATTTTGCAGTAAACAGGGGAATCACAGATGAAGAATCTATAGTACAGTGTTCTTGTAATCGCGATTTGCAGTTTGCAATGAAAGCGCTCCCGGGAGAAAGAGCTAACGAGCATCAGCATTCTGGGCTAGCACGTTCCACTTAGCTGTTAACGGTCAAGGTTTCCAATTCACCAGCGAGCTTTCCTGAGCACAGTCCTTTCGCAGCTGCCCAATCTATACTTAAGCAGACTCCTAAACAGAGAGTGCAGTTACAGTTCAGCAAGAGATCTGATTCTAATGCAGCTTTCTAGGAAACAAGCAACTACCCATGTTAGGTTAGGCAGAACGGTTTTGCAGTGAACAGGGTAATCACAGATGAAGAATCTATAGTACAGTGTTCTTGTTAATCGCGATTTGCAGTTTGCAATGAAAGCGCTCCCGGGAGAAAGAGCTAACGAGCATCAGCAT
>NW_026527762.1:0-27634 GCF_017976375.1 Cuculus canorus
CAACTTGCGAACACTTTTGCTAAATAAATCTTTGAAGGAAAATGAATATGATACCCCAGGCTACCAGGGGTAAAATTATGATTTTACAGAACCATTCTTTGAGTTGAATGCATTTATGGTATGAGCTGATGTGAAAAAAAAATTGAGATATGAATTGTGATTTTAAATACACATTTAGTGGGATGATCCTTTTGCTTCCATTGGTTTTCTGTAATATTTGGAGGTGGCCAGAAGTTCGGCAGGATTTTACAGTTTCAGATAATGTGCACTACTTTTAAACACCTTCTAAGCTAAGCAGCTCGTCGTTCAGAACTTAGAATTATATTTAATCATTGCTTATGCAGAAAATCATGCAGCTTTAAGCCTGCATTTGTAGGATAAATGAGACTTAAGCATGTTTTTCAGAGTTTTACTTAACTGCTGAAGTACTTTCCTCAGTGGGTTTCCTTACCTGGCTCAAGCCCTTCATGCCTTGACGCGCTCATTAGCTGCCTATTGATTCTGTTAAGAGACTGTAGTCTTTCTGGGCTTCTCCAAACAGTGATGAAATCACAGCTGACCGTTCCCTTCTCGGTGTTATTGGCTGCTGGCTGCTTATGCCATTGACAGAGCTGTTATTTGAAGAGAAGTTAAGGAAATGCTCAGCTTGCATTTGTGGGCTGTGATGCAGTTAAAAGTCACCTTTGTTGTAAAAACAGCTTCATTTCTCTGATTGTTTTGTGACTGTGGAGCAAAGGTGTCAAAGTTTCTTCAACAAACCTTTCTCTAGGTTTTTGTTGAAATCTTGCCTTTTTGGTCTTTACCTGAAGTTAATACTTTAAGAAAAATATGCCATTAAACCTGTTTTAACCTTTGCTGAGGGACACGGTTTAGGGGGCGTTAGGAATGGGTGGACTCGATGATCCAGTGGGTCCCTTCCAACCTGGTGATTCTATCATTCTATCATTCTGTTTGTTCTTTTTTGTGCTACTTTGAGTGTTTCAGGTGTACAGTTTTTAGGAGGTGGGTTTATATCACAACATTACAAACACATGAGTTTAATTTTACTAATGTGAAACTCCAGTTCTGTACGTCTTCCAAGAGAAATGCACCTCCTGCTTTTGAAAAGTCTGAACACAAGCAGTATAATAATGATGAGTATATATAACTATAAATCATCTTGAAACTTATAGTCAATAAAAATTGCTTTTGACAGATTAAATTTACATACCCAGTTATTTATAATAAAATGAGAACATAAAATAAATCTGTTAGTAAATAAATTTTTCATCTTCATGGTAGAAGTACTTGAAAATTTTGAATAAGCCATTCAAGATCAAGTTCCTTCGGTATTACAGACAGATCGGCTCCATTGCAGTACAGTCTATCTGAGAAATCTTTGTAGTCTTGTAATACCGTTTTGAAGTTTGAAGCGTCACTCAAGCAGTTTTAGATGGTGAGGGTTGTATTAAAAATCTAACAGGGAGATATTCTTTGAATTTATTCTTTCTCTTATCAGATTAAGTGAGGAAAAATGAAGGTAAAAAAGGAATGTGTCAAGATGTCAACAAACTCAGCTCTGCTGTCACATCAAATCCCTGGTCTGATATCAAAATAACTTCAAATATTCATACACAGTTGGGTTAAGGCGCTCTGTAACGTAGCCTTGCCATAATGCTCCATTAAAATATTTCTGGAAAAAATAACGGATTAAATGTCAAAACCTGTTTTTAACGTTCTTTAACTAGATTTACATAGTACATAATCTCCTTCAGAATTATTTTTCTAACCTGTAGAAATAATTTATTTATTGTAGTCATTCCATATTTGCTCACTGTCTTTTGATATACAAATGTCAGCCTCTAGCTTGGAGCTCTGAAAACAGATAAATAGTATTCCTGGTAATTCACATTTAGAAATTGTGTTTCAAGCTGTGAACACAGTACTAACCTTTGTTTTATGAACATGAGAAAACCTTTTATCATATCAAATCAGAACTTATCTCATGCTAACAGATGGGGGAAATCGGTGCCATGCTTCTACGTCAGGAATTCACTAGAGTGTAATTATGTACTCAAAAAGTTATCTTCAAATATTAGGGAGGAGGATTATTTTTATTAAGGATTCACGGGATGAGAGGGAGTTTTTGTGTTAGGGTAGCTGCTTTCATTATGCTTTTACAGTGAAGAAGTGGATTTGTGTACAGACAGAAAAGATATTTTTTTCCCCAGGAGTGTCAGAGCAAAATTATCTAAAATTAGATTCTTTCAATGTTGATTTTTCATTTGAGTTTCTTTTCTTCCCTTAAAAGAAGAGCTTCTCAGGAGTTAAAGATCAAATCCAATGTTTATCAGAGGTATTCAACTTCTTGGCAATTTTTCTAAATGATCTGCGTGTTTCTTTTATCATTGTTAATTTCATGAATATCCTATTAGATGCAAAATCAATATTTACAGATAAGACAATTGAAGTCGTGTAACAGAATTTATTTGGGAAGGGAGTACGGAATCCCTAACTCTCAGGCGATGGTGGGCTGCCCTTTGCTGGCTGCCAGACCCAGCTGCTCGCCCGCTGCACCTGGTCAACAGGACAGGGGCAGAAAATGAGACGAAAAAGTTCATCGGTCCTGGTAAAGACAGGAACATCACTTATCAGTGATCAAACAGACTCAACTTGGTGAAAATTAATTACATTTATTGCCAATTAAAATTTGAGTTGATGGTGAGAAAGACTAAAATAGGAATACCTCCCCTCAGCCTGCTTCCTTCCCAGCCGTAACCTTCTTTCCCAACATCTACCTCCTCCCTCACCCCAAGTGGCGTGGGGGGGTGGGAGATGAGGTTTGTGTCCCATTTATGTGTTTAAACAGTGAGTATAAAAAATCAGGGTTTTTTTCATATTCAGTGTTAGGCTCTTTTGAATCATTTGAGCTCAGAGACTTAAGATACTGTCAACTCCGAGTGATTATATAATTGCAGATCCTCTTTAGATTTTTCAGTATAGACATTTAAGTCTCCAGGAAAGTTCAGCTGAGTGTAGTTCAGATCCAGACAGTGCTCTTCTATGGGAGAGCATAGAAGAAGGTAGGTCTCAACAGTGGGATTGGAGCTAAGTTTCGCAACAAGGAAATGCTGCTGATTCTAGTCGTGACTTCAGCACATGTATTTTTGAGATCAGCGTGGGAATTCCTTTATAGGTAAATCATATAACTTCTTTTTTAAAGAGAAAACATTATCAAGAAGAACAAAATCTATTAAAATCCAATCCAAAGCACCCCCTCCGAATCTCTTTTTGTCCAAACAGCAGTAAAAAAAAGCCCGAATAAGGGTAGAATAGCTGAAGAATACTTTTTCCACATTAAGCTGTATGTTTATAGTCCTCCTTTGTCAGCACTAATAACAAAAATCTGGAATCTGAAGTCTAATTTGAGATGGCACCGATAAAGCATCTAACATGGCTTTGAATTTTCATTACTTCATCTGTTCAAAGTTTAATTTAAAATCTGTGTCTATCTTCAGGTTTTTCAAATATGCCCTATCTGGGCATACTTTTAAATCTTCTGACATGTAAGACTCTCGGTAGATTATATGGTGAAGGTGAATCGCTCTTGTACTATATATCACTTACTACATCTTTTATGTAACTTGAAACAGTAAATGTCATGTTGCCTGTGACCGTCATATTTTTACCCTCACATTATCAATAACAAGTCTTATAATGTAGAAATTAAAAAAAAAAGAAGAAAAGGAAATTCTGTGAGTATTATTATGAGAGTTTTTACACAGCATAGTTCAATTATTTGGTTCAGTAATGTTCAATAATTATTTCAAGGTGGAAAGCCCTCACAATCCTATCCCTTCAAAACCTAAATGGTTTCATTACCAGTAACTAATTTACAATGCAGTTTCAAAATCTCATGACTCCTTGTCTGTCTGAGATTTACAGTCTCTAATAAAAGGCCCTGGCTAGAAGATATGAATTAACAACTCATTAAGATGAGAGCACATATTCAGTCTCTTCGTTTTCCGTCCTCTCTCTCACTGCTGCCTCACAGCCGTGTTACTCATTCACCTGTTGAGGGAGACGGTGATGTGATCCCTTTTGTCAGGTTAGAATTTTTTCAGGTGCAACTTGAAGGCCTATTTTCGCTAATACAATCTTTGGAATGGAATTAATTGAGCAACACAACTGCTTTGGATGACGTACACAGCTGGGAAAGGCATATAAACCATAGCTTGTATTTGTCCAGTAAAATCAGAATTGGTAACACCAGGTTACACAAAAAGACTTTGCAAAGTAACACTCGAATGACCCACTGACCAAAGCACTTAAACCATTACCGATAGGACCAAACGCTTGGAGCGATACCTTGTGAGCGTATTAATCCCTTACTGTGATTGAGGAGGCTGTGAGCATTAGTTGGGAGGAGGTGTGGGTGTGACCCGGGTGAAGGAGAGGGGTCAGACCTACAAAAGTGAGTTTGAAGCCCCCTCACCCAGAGTGTTCCCGTCTCTGATACCTCACCATCAGCGCTGGCCGCACGGCCTCAGAGCAGAGCGCCCGCCTCAAAAGAGCTGCAAACCCAAATGCACCCACATGGACCAGTCATCCCAAATGGATGCGTTAATGCATTCCCAGGCACTCATCTTACTCTTCTTGTCATATTTGCAATTATTTCCCTACCCTATGATGGGGGAAAATAAGGGCTGATGGAGCTATATGCTGACTTTCCTGATCCAGGATAAAATGCCGTATAAAATATTCCAGCCAACTCACCGCTGTGCAGCTTGGCAGAGTGGTGTAAGTAGCAGATGAGTATAAGCTGAAGTTGGCTGTGTAATTAGAAGTGATATATTTTTATATGTAAATGATGAGTTTTCCATCCCCGCAGCTGATAAATTTCTCAGGTTAAGCTGCTTGAGCCGAGAGCCTTTTGTGGCCACTTCTTTACAGGCACTGCTGTTTTGTTTTTTTCTCTGCAGCCCTCCAAAAAAATTGACCACTTTTTTACACCTACTTAATGGGCTGTAAATACTTTTCTGCTAAGATGAAAAGTCCATTTGATTTGCTTTAACTCTTCCTCATTACAAGCTCCCAACTGCAGGGAGGCCCAGATACTGACAGAGTTCTGAAAACCTCCCCTTAAAGATCCCAAGGGGGAATTAAAACAAAATAAAAGGGGCAGTCAAGGGGGGAATTAAAACCTATGGCACTTCTTGGTACTCGCTGGCAAGGGTGCTGCTCATCCTGGGCTGAGATGCTGTCCTGTTCCAGAGCATCGTTGCTGCAGGAGTCCCCAGGACAACAGCACTGAGAACCAGGCAGGATCAAGCCACAACAGCGGGTGCAGCAGGATACCCAGGCCACATGCAAGGCAGGGCTGTCACACAGTTGTTTTAACCCTTGGGAGAGGAGAAGACCAAGGGAAAAGGACCTGCCCCCCCAGGGCAGGGTGGACATCCAGAGAGCTGCCACTGCCCCACTCCCCATCCCGGTATGCTCTGCTTTGTAGCAAATACAAGTCTGAACTGGGACATGTGCAATTTTCTTCATTTCTCTTATTAGTTCACATACAGCTTCTCCTTCATCATTAATTTCTAAACAACAATTACTAAGGTTAAATTTTCCACAAACACCCCCTTCTTGTGCTAACAAATAATCTAAAGCTAAGCGATTTTGATACAAAGCAGTCCTCATCTTGGTGTTTTGTCTTGCAATGAGTCCAAGTGCATCTCCAGTTTTATTTACAACTATTTCTACTACAGCTTGTAATCCAATTATTCTATTTAACATATATATTGGTGTCCTATAGCCCCAGGACCCATCTTCTGCCCATGTAGCTGGATCATAGTAAGCAATAATTCTTTCGGGAGGCCATTCATTATCTTTCCAATTTCCAATTTGTAGGCTTCGTTTATGGCGCCGCCTTCTTAACTCGTCAGCTTCAGTATATACTTGGATTCCCAATCGCTCTCCCCGATTTATAGGTAACAGGAAAAAACTTGGCCTTATAGTTGCTAATACACAGGGTCCCACCCAATTTTTTGGCAAATATGCATAGGCTGGTTTACCACAAATCCAATAATGTCCTTCGGGAGTTGGCCGGCCCTTTGGTATGTTTTTCCCATTGGTCCAATTTTTAAATTGCCCATTCATTTTCAGTGGGTGTCCCCACTCATCCCATTTATTCTGAGTTTCATTCCATGGGTAACCTTCTTCACACTCCAGATTACCTACTTGTTTTCCATCTCTTTTAAATTTTGCCAACATCTCCTCCCAATTATACTTGTTTGGAGTATCCATTGTTGTTTCCTATTACCTTTTCCCATTGTTTTCCATACTCGGGGATCACTAATGTTACTTTCCATAGCCTCCCATGGCCATCGTTTGCCTTGATTTGTCCCACCACAAACATAACAATTAGTGACATTCAATGACTTAGCAATGTTTTCAGCCAGATTTACAAATAAATTCTTAGCAACCGTGGGGATTTCATATTTTACTCCTGTCTCTATTTCATGATAAAATGAATTAAACAATAACCGATGTTGTATTGACTCTCTAGGTTTTTCTCTAAGTATTATCTGTAAGACAGCTCCCGGATCTTCTCCAGGTCCATAAATCAATAGTCCAATTCTTACATCTTGCTGTTTCCATTGTTCTGGATTCCAAATAGTCAGATTAACAGGGTTACAAGAATGAGCTGTGCAGTTGGAGAGGGCCAATCCCTTTTTTATCTCTGCTTTTAATTCGGTACCCCTGCGTTGTTGAGGCCATCCCCATCTAGGAGCTGTACTCCAACAGGCGCCATTCCATCCAGTGCCTCCACAATGGTAATAGCTCCTGGCAATCTCATCTAAATCACTGATATAACAATTGGAGGGTGGTGACAACTTAGGCCTGGGGCATATATACTTCTCACTTTTGCTATAATATTTTCTCCATCCCATATTTCTGCAATTAGAATACAGATCATCATCAATAGCGTCACATGCGTCAAAAGTCACCGACACTGGGGTATTTAAATTGGCTATAACTTTACTTGTTCTAATCAATCTACCTCCTTCAGAATTTGTCCTTATTTCTATCCAATACTGATAGGGGAGTTCTTTTGGATCATAGCATACAGTTCTGTTCCCTTCTCTACACAGAGCATATTGGGTTAGGTTATGAATACAACTTCCCATTTTTTGGCCCTTACAATCATAAATAGTATGATAAACCAAGGTCTGAGAGCTTACTCGTCCCCTCCTAGTAGTTACTACGCATTGACTACAGTTGTTTGCCATAACCCGAGTCCAGGAGCTTACCCCAAGTAGGACTAGAAGAGGTCCGGTCAAGGCCATAGTGATCGGCGGTCACAGCCCGAAGGGGTTGCAGCCCTTGGCAGACCCTTTTTGAGCCGCACCACCAGCACCCCTCCGGTCTTGCCCTCTTCCTTAACCTCTCAAGGGGTAATCTTTAATCAAAAAACACTCTCTGGTTAAGCTGACAACAATAAAACCTAACCCACAGCAGGTTACGTAGGAGGGTGTTGGTTCCCACAGCGAATATACAAAAAAACTAAACCATTTCTTGGATTAGTACACTTTGCCCTTAAATCACTGGCCCTCCTCCCATTCACTACATATTACTCCAAAAATATTCCTGTCCATTAATTCTACAGGAGTAGTCAGTTCTAGCTTAGCTCCTATCCTTTCCAATTTTGCCTGTTCCTCAGGAGTAAACCTCTTCCCTGTCTCCTGTCGCCTTTCTTTGCTTATGTCTTCTTGCGTTTGTACTACATTAATTTTAGCGACTTGAGTCCTCAGGGCTGCTTCCTGGGCCTCTTTATCTGCTAGGTTATTTCCTCTGATTCGGTAATCCAGTCCCTTTTGATGTCCTCTCACATGTACCACTGCTATGGTTCTCTGAACGCCTTTAAAATTTTCACTATTAATCTCTGATGTATTAGATTTCTCCCTTGAGTATTAATTAAGCCTCTTTCTTCCCAACTTTTTCCAAAAGTGTGGACCACTCCATAAGCATATTTAGAGTCTGTAAAGATAGTCCCGTTTTTTCCTTTTAATAATTCCAGAGCCCTCCAAAGGGCATACAGCTCACAAGCTTGAGCTGACCATGAGGGACTTAAAGGTCCTGATTCTGCAAGCTCTAGATCCTTATTAACTATGGCATATCCCGATTTTCTCCTCCCTTCCACCACTCGAGAGGAGCCATCTATAAACAGCGCTTCTCCCTTTTCCAATTCAGTATCTCTTAAGTCTGGCCTCACCTTAGTCTGAGTTTCAATTACCTCTAAGCAATTATGTTGTACCTCCTCCGATGGTTCTCCAAACAGAAACTGTGCTGGACTCTGAGCAGAAGGCACCCTCAGTTCTAAATCAGGGGAGTCTATCAGTATTGCTTCACATTTTAAGATGCGGCTGTCCGTTAACCGTTTTTCTGCCTTCTGTTGTAACACATTTCTAACATTGTGTGGGGTATACACCTTTAAAGGAGCACTAAAGGTAATTTTCCGAGCTTCCTCTATTAATAATGCTGTAGCAACCAAAGCTTGGAGACAAGCAGGGCATCCTCTACTGACTGGATCAAGTAACTTAGAACAATACCCCACAGGTTTTTTCACTCCTGCCCAATCTTGAGTAAGAACTCCATATGCTGTCTGGTTCGAAGTGTTCACAAAAAGATAAAAAGGTTTTTCTAGGTCTGGGAGGCTCAATACAGGGGCTTGTATTAATGTCTTTTATTTCCTCGAATTTCCAATCATCTTCTGCGAACCACCTGAGTTGGTTATTCGTTAGCTTTTCATAAAGGGATTTTACCTTTTCACTATAATTTTCAAGCCATGGCCTACAATATCCTAATAATCCCAATATTTGCTGAACTTCTTTTTAGTTTTTTGGAGGTCTTAAGGATAAAATTCCAGATACCCTGTCAGGATCTAACTTCTTCCTTCCCTTACTCAGCCAATGTCCTAAGTATTTTACCTCCTGTTCTACAAACTGTAGCTTTGATCGGGACACCTTCAATCCCTTCTCCCCTACAAAGTTTAAGAGTTTATCGGTGGCTCCTCGAGTCTCCCCCTCAGTTTCTCCTGCTATTAATAAATCATCTACGTATTGCAATAATTTTACCCCCTGAGGTAATGTAAAATCCTGTAAAATTTTCTCTAAAGCCTGCCCAAATAGATTTGGTGACTCTGTAAACCCCTGTGGCAATACCGTCCATCTTAATTGCTGTTTTCGTCCTGTTTCAGGGTCCTCCCACTCGAAAGCAAAATAATCTCTGGATCCCTCATCTAAAGGACAGGCCCAAAAAGCGTCCTTCAAATCTATTACACTATTCCAAGTATGCCTGGGAGAAATATGACTCAATAAAGTGTAAGGAATTGCCGCTACGGGGAATTTAGTAATCGTCCGCTGATTTACAGCCCTTAAATCCTGTACCATTCTCTATGACCCATCCGGTTTCTTTACAGGCAGTATGGGTGTATTATGAGGTGACATACATGGTTCCAAAGTTCCTTTTTCCAAAAGTCTGTCAACCACAGGTTTTAATCCTTTTCGACCCTTCATGGGTATAGGGTACTGCTTGATTCTAATCGGGCGATGTGGATCTATTATTTGTACACTTATGGGTTCCATTTTTAGTTTTCCAGTTTCCCCTTCTTTATACCATACCAAGGGGTTAATGGCTTCTTCATCTTCCTGTGTTAAAGTATACAATTTAATCTGCAATTTGTTCCCCTGACTCTGGATGCTCAAGTTTAACTTCAAAATTAAGTCCCTTCCTAATAAATTGTATTCCGCTTCAGGAAGCAAAAGTAAATCATTGAAACAAATCTTCTCTTTTGTTTCTACTTCTACATCCTTTAAGATGGGTACTTTAAAGGGTTCTCCCTTTGCCCCAACTACTGACATATAACTCCCTCTATCTCTATTCCTTTTGGAAGTGTTTGGATGGTTGATTTTTCAGCTCCTGTATCCACTAAAAATAAAACCTCCTCCTTTTGGGGACCTATTAATAATTTTATCAAGGGCTCTGTTGATGTTGGAGTCCCCAAAAGATATAGCCCCTGACACCCCTATTCTTCTTTGAACATTTTCTCATCTTGTTCTCGCTTACGACAGTTCCTCTGAACATGTCCCCTCTTATTACAGTAGGAACAGATGGGAATTGTGAATCTCTCTCTCTGAGGCTGTCCCCTGGGTGCCTGTTCTATTCTTTTTTCCCTTTTCTCTCCAACCGCAGTCTTAATTTTCTGACTTTCTCTCACAGCTGCTACAAAAATTTTTGCTTTCGCTTTTTGTTTTTCTTCATCCCTCCTAACATAGACCTTCTGGGCCTCTCTGAGTAACTCCTCTAATCCTCTTTCTTGCCAGTCTTCAAGTTTTTCTAATTTCCTTCTTATATCTCCCCAGGATTTGGCTATAAATTGAATTCTAAGGATTGCGGTCCCCGCTACTGTATTCGGATCAGTTCCAGAATACATTTGTAGGCTTTTCCTTAACCTCTCCAACCATTCTGTTGGAGATTCATCTTTTCCTTGTTGTTCATTAAATGCTTTATTAATGTTTTATCCTCAGGGAACCTCTTCCCTTATTCCCTGTGTGATTAATGTTCTCAAATCCCTCATATTTTGCCTTCCAAGGGGTTGTTGGTGGTCCCAGTGAGGATCCACATTGGGCCATTTCTGATCTCCTGGGGGTCCCGCCTGATTCTGTCTTTCCCGAATTCTCATTCTAGCTTGTCTAATCATTCCCCATTCCTCGGCAGTAAATAAAATCCCTAAAATGGATTGTATTTCTTCCCAGGTATAATTATTGGGACCTAAGAATTGGTGTAATTTTTCAGCTACTCCGAGGGGATCATCTAGTAAGGTCCCCATTTCTTTCTTGAAATTCCTTACATCTGTGGTATTTAATGGGACTGCCACAAACCCGATGCCTCCCTGATTACCTCCAAGGGGTACCTCTCGTAAGGGATATAGAGAAGCTCCCTCAGATGCAGCAGTCCTACTTCTTGTACATAAAGCTGGAGGTTGATCTAATTCTGGTGCTGTTGGTGGTGGAGGCAGGGGTAGCGGTGACTCTGGTGGAGATACTACAGCCGCTGGAGGAGGTGGAAAGTTTTCCAGTGGCTCCCATTTATCCTCTTTTTCCCTTCCTTTTTCATTCCTATCTCCCTTTTCTTCCTCAAACTTTTCATCTGTTTTTAATGTAAGTATTGAGGCTGGAAAGGAACGTGAAGTCCTAATCCATAATCCTGCATAATCACTTTCCTCCTGACTAAAGGTTCCTTAGAATTAACATGTATATTTAAAGCCTGACAAATCCAGTCTTCAAAAGATCCAAAAATCGGCCAAAACCAATGTGGTTTTATGTTGGAGAATGGATGCATGAATGGCTAACTGAACAAGGCCATGGATCTATGGAAAGGATGTGTGAGACACGGTTATCATGAGGCTTTTGTTTAGCATGAGTATCTCAGTGGAAACTTATCAGCTGCAAGGAAGAAGAACCAGGAGTATGTTAAAACATGCTGATAAGGAAGAATGTGAGGATCGAATGGATCTGGAGATAAGCTGAACAAAAGACTTGAAGGAAGCAGAAAGCAGGAAGCAGGAACGTATCGTGGGCCCCCCGCTGTATCCGCAAGTTAGAGAGAATAAGATTAAACGAATGTAGTAGTAGCCAATGATTGTTTGACAAATGTGTAACCAAACCAATCAAGTTTAGGGAATGACTAAGCAAAATGTAGTAAAAGGTATATAAACCGCAACTGTAATCAATAAAGTTGAAGCTTGCTTTATCACTCACATTGAGTCGTCTGCTTGCTTCCCTCGCCCGTCGCAAGTGGCGCCCGAACAGGGACACCCAATTCCTGCTTCCACCGGACGGCGAGCTCGGCACAGCACTGGTAGCAGCGACCAGGGGACAGAAGATCGACACTGCTGAAGCAGCATCACCGATCCGTGTCTGAACCCCAAGATTTTGAAAAGAAGGGTTCGCCGGCCGATTGAGAAGACTACCCAGACGTACAGAGTGAAAGGCTGCATCTTATATGACCGGCTAACGAAAGAGGGTCACGGAGAAGTGCACAATGGAAAGAGAGGTAGCATTTGAAATTTTACAGCGCTTTTTAGAAAAGCGGGGAGTAGGTCCGATTAAGGACTTAGCTGGATTACTAGCAGTTGGGAAGGCAAAAGGGTTCTTTGTAGGGCCAGAAAGTGTTTTCGAAATAGATGAGTGGAGGAATTATGGAGATAGTTTATGGGACTCAGTTATAGACGATGATAAAACTGCGAAAAAACTAATGAAATCATGGCGGGAGGTAATTAATTGTATTAAAAAATATCAGGCTGAAAAACGTATAGCTGCTGCTGCCACTGCTCGCCTTGATCGGAACAACCCAGAGGCAGGTCGACTAACAGCGGGAGGCGATTACTTTTCACCACCACCAACTGGCATTCCCGTGCCTGTGCGTCCATCTATTCACCCCCCTGATCCTTCTGTACAGCCTTCGGCACCCCCGGAGGAGGTATCAGAGGATGATGAGGAGGTTGAGTCTATAGGAACAACCCTAGAGGTGGCTGAAAAGGAAAAAATTGCTGTCCCAAAACGGCGAACGCAGCCGCGACTGCTACGAGTGGGTTGGAACAATATAGCACGAGAGGCAGTAGCACAGCAAGACTTTGAAACGTTAAGTCAGCTTGATATGCATGCCTTTCCCGTTTTATATCAAGTAGACAATACGGGAGGCATGACAGGAGTTCATGAAACATTGGATTGGAAGATATTAAATCAATTAAGAAGTACAGTTAATGAATCTGGGGTACATAGTGAACCTGCAAGGCAAATGTTAAACTATATTTGGGGAAGCGGTATTTTATGTCCTGAAGACATAAAAAATATTATGCGGCTTATTTTAAAACAATCTCAACAATTATTATGGCAAGCACATTGGCAAAGGTCATGTGAAATTTCCGCACATACGCCGCGTGATCAAAATGATCGATTGGCTGGAGTAACTGTAGAGCAATTGATGGGAATAGGGCCTTTTGCGTCTGCAGAAATGCAGATGCAAACTGGTCCAGATGTGCTCCTAGAATCAATGAAACTGGCCCGAGAAGCTCTACAAAAGGTTAAAACCTCCCCGTCCACACCATCTTATATGTCAGTGAAACAAGGAAGGGAGGAACCATTTGCCTCTTTTGTAGATAGAGTAACGGATGCAATCAATCGCTCTGACATGGCAGAATTCATGAAGGGACCTTTGTTACGGCAATGTGTATTAGAAAACTGTAATAACTATACTAGAAGCATATTAATTACACTGCCCCTAGATGCTAGCATAGAGGTCATGCTAGAACGGATGAGTAGAGTGCCCGTGGGAAATCAGGCTATGTTAGTAGAGACCATTAAGGAGTTAGGGGAAAACCTGATTAAAGCTCAGGGACAGGTTTTCGCTGCGCTGGCCCCACTGAAGCCGCCAGACGGACCTCAGAATACTACATCCAGAAGACGTGACCTTAAGTGTTTTCGTTGTGGACGCACTGGACACATGCGTCGACAGTGCCGAGAAGCCAACGTATGGTGTCCAAACTGCCAGATGAATAATCATAATACAGAGGCATGTCGTCGGTCGGGAAACTGGAAGATGAGCGCCAAGAGCCGCCGCGCGCCGACCCCAACCGCGGCTCAAACTGCTGCAGCCACCCTTCCTCAATGTGCCGTGGTGAGCCAGCACCAACCACGAAGCAACTTCAGCCAGCAAGCAGATTACAACCAGCCACAAGGGGGAGTCTCGGATTGGATTTGGCAACAACAATAGACATCACTTTAATTGATCTCAGACCACAAAAGATTCCAACCGGGGTCAAGGGACCACTTATAATTAATAATCAACCACATGGCGCCTTACTACTAGGACGCTCATCTAGCGGACTCAAAGGACTTTTTGTCTTACCTGGTGTAATTGACTGTGATTACTCGGGGGAAATACAAATAGTGGTACAGACCAATTTCCCCCCAGTTCACATTCCAGCTGGCAGTCGCATTGCTCAGCTGGTGCCAGTACAACAATTGACTCAACAAATGTCTGAATCCACAACCCAGATTCGAGGAAATGGTGGATTTGGGTCCACTGGAGAGCTTGTTCTATTGACTTTGCCTATGAATCAGCGACCCATTGTTCCAATTACATTGCAACACGATAAAGACTCCAAGCGCCTGGCTGCTCTGTTGGATACCGGGGCAGACATTACCATAATCGCAGAAAAACAATGGCCCCCCCACTGGCCTTCGCAAAGAACTTTAAATGGTGTTGAAGGTGTCGGGGGTTCAGCTCAAGTGTGCCGAAGTCAACAACGCGTACAAATTATATTAGATGGAAAGGTTGCATCTCTTTACGTGACTATCATGCCACTACCAACTGGTGTCAATGCACTCGTAGGACGAGATGTGTTAAATCAACTAGGAGTGATATTGACCACTGAAACACCTTTTTAGGTACGGTCACTGCCACGTGGACTTTCCCGATCCCCTTAAAGTGGTTAACAAATGAACCTGTCTGGATCGGGCAGTGGCCGTTGAAGAAGGAAAGTCTGCAACATGCACATCAACTAGTCCAAGAACAATTGGAACAAGGGCATCTGAGACCATCCACCAGTCCCTGGAATACTCCTATTTTTGTGGTAAAGAAGAGATCAGGAAAATATCGGCTTTTACATGATTTGAGAGCAGTAAATCAACAAATGCAGGCTATGGGAGCTTTGCAACCAGGCCTCCCAAACCCAGCTATGATACCTCTAGAGTGGCATTTGCTGATCATAGACTTAAAGGACTGTTTCTTCACTATTCAGTTACATCCTAATGACACTCAACGCTTTGCATTCACTTTACCCACAATCAATAGGGAAGGACCTGATCTGCGCTTTGAGTGGACAGTATTGCCGCAGGGCATGAAAAATAGCCCCACTTTGTGTCAGTTGTTTGTGGATAATGCTTTAAAAGAAATAAGGCGTGCATGGCCGCAAACCATGATCTATCACTATATGGACGATATTCTTTTTGCACAGAACCAGCCATTTACCACTCAACAAGAGAAATATTTGGAGACACAACTAACTACACATAAATTGATTATAGCAATGGAAAAAATTCAACGTTCCCCTGTTTGGAAATATCTAGGATGGAACATAACGAATTCTCAAGTACAACCACAAAAATTAACCTTTTGCACCTCGCTTACAACAGTTAATGATGCTCAACGACTTTTAGGGGACCTGCAATGGTTGCGACCTATAGCAGGAATCACCAATGATGAACTGGATGTTTTGCGTCCTCTTTTAAAAGGAACTGATCCAGCACAGAAAATTACTTTAACAATCGAACAACAACAAATGATACAACGCCTTAGTGAAACTCTTGTCGACCGCACAGTGGACCGTATAGATCCCAACTTGCCTGTGGACCTCACAATTCTCCAAGAGCGATCCCAATTTATCGGAGCCCTTACACAAATAAAGAAAAAGGGGGAGACTAGAGTACTGGAATGGATCTTTACAAGTATGCAGCCAAAAACGACAATACAGGAAAAAACGGAAAATTTAGCAGAGATCATTCGAAAAGGTCGCTCTCGCATAAGGCAAATTTTTGGGGCTGAGCCCAATGCTATTTACTTACCCATACGTAGAAAGGATTTGGAATGGTGGCTACAAAACTCATCAGCTTTGCAATTAAGCTTACTCAGTGACGCCTGTCCCATCACAGTTGAATCACTAAAATCACCTATATTGAAATGGATAAGTAATAATAATTGGGTGGAACGCCCGAAACGTAGCGAACGACCCTTGGAACATGCAGTTACTGTTTATACTGATGCAGGAAAGAAGTCACGACAAGCTGCAGCCACTTGGTATGAGGGAAAGACATGGAAGCATAAAATATTGACTGCTGTTCCAGAGGATTCCTTACAGACCCTTGAACTGACAGCTGTTGTCTGGACCTTTTCTCAGTGGATGCATCATGATCTGAATGTAGTAACGGACTCCATGTATGTTGCCAATATAGTGAATCGTGTAGAAGATGCTCGACTAAAAGAAGTACACAATCAACGCTTGTTTGATTTAATTCAACAACTACAATCAGCTATCCGACAAGGAACGTGCCCTTTTTGCATAGTACATATTAGAAGTCATATGTGGACAGAAGGACTTGGAGAAGGAAATTATGGAGCAGATCAACTCGTATCTTTGGCCGCACCACTGAGTGATTTTGTGAAGGCACAAGAAGCACATAATGCCTTTCACCAAAATGCACGAGGACTACATCGACAATTCAACATTACAATGGAGGAAGCAAAAGGAATTGTCCGCACCTGCCCTACATGCAGTCATCATGGACCTGGTTTAGGGTTAGGTGTAAATCCAAGAGGTCTCAAATCTCAAGAATTATGGCAAATGGACGTGACCCATTTTGCTGCATTTGGCAGATGGAAATATGTACATGTCACCATAGACACTTATAGCAAATATGTATGGGCCCCTGCGCAAACGGGTGAAAAGGCACTCCATGTTATAAGACACTTAACACAATGTTTTGCCATTATGGGAGTGCCTCAGGTGATAAAAACGGATAATGGTCCAGCATATACTAGCATGAGGGTTCGACAATTTTTACAAACATGGGGAGTACGGCATACTACTGGTATTCCACACTCCCCCACAGGTCAAGCTATTATTGAAAGGGCTCATCAAACCCTAAAGCAATATCTTCAAAAATTTATGGATCTATCTGATGTTCAAGAATGATTAGCAAAGACTCTCTTCGTTTTAAACCATCTATGTATATTTGGAGATCAGAAAGAACCATCAGCATGGATCCATAGTCATGATAGTGATGAGCAAAAGAATCCACCAATGTTTGTTATGTACAGAGATCTAACAACGGGAACCTGGATGGGACCAGCTGAAGTAAAATACATGGGAAAAGGGTACATGTGTGTACTTACTCCCACAGGTCCTAAATGGATTCCCAGTAAATGGACTAAAGCAGCAATAACTCAAGAAGTCAATGACCGACAGATTGTTTCTTCTGACGGAAGAAGACAAGCAGAGGGTCAATGACAAACTCTTGTTGATTGTAAAACCTATTATTGAGAGGTTAAGAGGCTATCAAAAAGAGATTGACGACATAGTTGAAAGTTGCACATCTTTTGAGAATATTGTAAACGGGATAGAAGAGTTAGCAACATTTAAAGTCAAGGGGCCAGCTGAACAGGACTGTCTTGATTGCAAAAGGCCACAATGTGCAGCATGGGTAGCTTTACAATGTGGAATGTGTAAAGAAATATTTTGGATAAGGCAAAAATTTTTGAGAGCACTATGGTGTTCAACTTGTGAATTTAAATTTGGTTTTTATAATTGGCAGAGAGAGCTGCGGAGATAAACTAAATTACCTTTGTCCATTTCCATAGCCTTGTTTGAATCACCAGAACAAAAAATATTGGCCTTTTATCGTTTTGAGACTGAGGCCTGTGTAAGAAGGATTCAGGCTCAGTTAAGTTCAAAAATTTTAACCTATTGTTGTTCCAAGAAAGTATCATTTACAAGACATTCACTGTTTGGTCCTATCAAGGGAAATTTAAAGAGGAAATTGTATGAAGCAATTACAAGAGAAGATTTGTAATCATGTTTGCAAACTTTAATCACATTATATGGCTTGGTGTACTATTAACTGCTGTTTTAGGAATAACGCGCTTCAATCAACCAAGGGACAATATTTGGGTAACATTTGCAAATCAGTTGAACCAGTTTTCGCTTTGTCTTAGCTTAGGAGGAGTGACTAATCCTTTTCGAACTTGTTTAATAGGTCTGCCAGTGTGGAAGCCTGAGGAATTTTGTGGTTTTGTGAGTAATGAAACATTGTGCCGAAATCTATCTGCAGTTAAGGTTTTAGATGGAGCGATTAATGGAACTCCACCACTTCATGACGCTTATCGGCAGTGTCAATTAATACTGTCACTCAACACCACCTTGCAATCGCCCCCTGAAGAGTTAGACCTTCTTGGGAGCGCTAATGCCAGTCTGTCAAGAAACAATTTAGGAGGATGGGTTGATTTTACTCCTGTAAGTGATGTGGCACCTCGACCGTGGTTAAAATACAGGGGCACTTGGGCTACTTTGGACTCTAATTTAGATTGGTTTAGTGTTTTTGACCAAATGTTTGATAAATGTAATGCTAGCAAAATTGACACCCCAAAAAGGCTACCGAAAGGCATCTTTCTGATTTGTGGAGATAGAGCATGGAATGGTATACCGGCACAACCACAAGGAGGGCCTTGCTATCTTGGCAGACTATCACTGTTTCACCCTAATGTATCTTTGATCATGCAGTGGAGCCAAAAAACGAGCAGGAGAAAACGTAGTGTACATGAGCTAGACTGCAATCAGATAGGAAACCCTACATTTTGGAGTGAATTTAAACAAATAGCAATTGCGACTATTCTCCCCGGAGCTGCAGCTAATAAGGCAATGAATTTAGCAAAACAATTGGGTTGTTGGGCAAAAGACTAATTGAACATGACATCAGAAATTCTAGACATGCTCACAAGTGATGTACAAAGCGTCAATCATGCAGTGTTACAAGATAGAGCTGCCATAGACTTCTTACTCTTGGCACAAGGCCATGGGTGCGAGGAGTTTGAAGGAATGTGCTGCTTGAACCTGTCTGATCACTCCACATCTATACATGCTAAAACAAAAAGGTTACAGCAGGGCCTTCACCAACTGAAACAAGAAGATGGATGGGGAATAGACAATTGGATACAATCAATATTTGGCTCTTTATCACCTTGGCTCCTCTCTATGATAAAAGAAGTATTGCGTTGGATAGGCTTAATACTGTTGCTTATAGCTGCATTTAAGATAGGCTACAATTGTATTATGCGCAGTATAACAAAAAATCACCATGCTCTGCTTGTGCAAAAAGGAAAAGGGGGAAATGCTGGGGAATGGTTAAGTGAAAAAGGACATGATTCAATAGAAAAGCTTTGTGAGACACGTATTGTATAAATGGAAACTTTGTTAAACTCTGAGTGTGGATATGGACTAAAAGAACAAGAAGGCATGCAAAGAGGAATCTCTAAGAAGAAACTTCTGAAGGACAAGCGAATCTTTCCCAAAGGAACAGGATGGAGCACCGAGCCCAACTGCAACTGTAATTGTAACTGCAAGAAAATAAATGGAACTCGAAGTAGTAACATAGCAATAATGAATTAACAAGGGACAATGAATTAATAAAGAGCAAATAGTTTTAAGTAACTAATCATGTATAAGTTGTAACAAAGCATAAAGCACAAAGCACAAAGCACAAAGCACAAAGCATCTTTTGAATGTTAGGGTATATAATCCGGGCTGATTTTGAATAAAGTCGAAGCTTGCTTTATCACTCATATTGAGTCGTCCGCTTGCTTCCCTCGCCCGTCGCATCTGGAGACCACAACATAAGAAGGACATGAATCTGTTGCAATAGATCCAGAGGAGGCCATGTAGATGATGCGAGGGCTGCAGAACATCTGCTATGAGGACAGGCTGAGAAAGTTGGGCTTGTGAAGCCTGGAGAACAGAAGGATCTGAGGAGACCTGGGGTGGAACTGGATGGCCTTTAGGGTCATAGAATCATACAATCATTAGGTGGGAGAAGACCTTGGAGATCACCGCTTCGACCGTACCTGTCCACTGCTAAATCATGTTCCCAAGCACCTCATCTACCCTCCTTTCAAACACCTCCAGGGATGGTGACTCAACCACCTCCCTAGGCAGCCTCTGCCAGTGCCTGATAACCTTTCCTGTGAAGAGCTTTATCCTCATGTCCCACCTAAACTTCCCCTGAAGCAGCTCGAGGCCATCTCCTCTTGTCCTCCTATCACCTCTCGCTTGGGAGAAGAGACCAACACCCACCTCTCTACAACCTCCTTTCAGGCACTTGTAGACAGGGAGAAGGTTTCCCCTCAGCCTCCTCTTCTCCGGGCTAAACGACCACAGCTCCCTCAGCCGCTCCTCGTAAGACTTGTCCTCCAGCCCCTTCACCACTTCCAGGCCCTTACCAGTTCCATTCCTCTTCTCCGGTCACACTCCAGGAGCTCCATGTCATCTTTGTAGTGAGACGCCACAACACAGAGCCAGGATTCAAGGGGTGGCCTCATCAGTGTTGAGTACAGAGGGAGAACCACTTCCCTGCTCCTGCTGCCTATGCTGTTTCTCATACAAAACAAGATGCCGCTGGCCGCCTGGGCCACCTGGGCCACCGCTGCCTCATGGTCAGTCACCTGCCACACAACAACCCCAGGTCCTTCTCCACCAGACACTCTTTCCAGCCACTCTTCCCCAGGCCTGTAACGCTCCAAAGGTTTCTTGTGTCCCAAGTGCAGGACTCGGCACTTGGCCTTGTTCAACCTCATCCCGCTGGCCTCAGCCCGTGGATCCAGCCTGTTCAGATCCCTCAGGAAAGCCTCCCTGCCCTCCAGCATATCGACACTTCCTCACAGTTCAGTGTCATCCGCAAACTTGCTGAGGGTGCATTAATTCGCCTCATCCAGGTCCTTGATAAAGACATTGAACAGAACTGGACCCAGCCCCGAGCCCCGGGGACACCACTTGTGACCGGCCTCAAGCTGGGTTCAAAGCTGGGGTATCACCAGGCTTTGGGTCCACCCCTCTTGCCAGTTTTTCACCCAGCAGAGGTTGTGCCTGCGCAGGCCAGAGGTAGCCAGTTTTTCAAGAAGGACACTGTGAGATACTGTGTCAAAGACTTTACAACAGTCCAGGTAAACCACATCACCTCTGGGTGACGTCTGTTTTGATGGGGGGCGCACAAGGCCAGCCTGGAAGAAAAGGGTGGGAAAGGCTGCAAAATCTCACGGCCAATGGATATTCTGGGGATGCGGATGCACGGATTTGAGGGCCAGTGACACGCTGGCCAGTGGCTGTGGCCTCTGTGATGTCATCCTTTGTGATGCTGACCTGTTGCCTTGGAGACATCTCTGGTGTCCAGGGCAAAGCACACTCTGGATTCACTCTCCAGGACGATCTGGAGGGGGCAGGTGCTCTCTCCACTGGGAGCTACCCGCACCTTTCTCAGGCTGTGATAGACAAAGCGTTTTGGCTGCAATTGGGATGTTGCAGTGCCCGGTGCCAGTTCCACCGGAGTGCAAAATCCGTCTGCTTGAAAGGTAGGTCAGCTCTGTCCATGTCTGCTTCTGTGCAGTCATTGCTTGGACTTCAATCCCCGTGGTAGGGCCTCCAGCTCTTCAGGGTTTCACCAGCTCCTGTTCTTACGCCTCCTGAAGGCACAGCCTGTGCTCCTGGTTCTTTTCACACAGAATCACAAGGTTGGAAAGGACCCATTGGATCATCGAGTCCAACCATTCCTAACACTCCCTAAACCATGTCCCTCAGCACTTCATCCACCCGTTCCTTAAACACCTCCAGGGAAGGCGACTCGACCCCCTCCCTGGGCAGCTGTTCCAGTGCCCGATGACTCTTACTGTGAAGAAATTTTTCTGATATCCAACCTGAACCTCCCCTGACGGAGCTTCAGGCCATTCCCTCTTGTCCTGTCCCCTGTCACTTGGGAGAAGAGCCCAGCTCCCTCCTCTCCACAACCTCCTTTCAGGTAGTTGTAGAGACCAACAAGGTCTCCCCTCAGCCTCCTCTTCTCCAGGCTAAACAACCCCAGCTCTCTCAGCCGTTCCTCGTACGACTTGTTCTCCAGCCCCCTTCACCAGCTTCGTTGCTCTTCTCTGGACACACTCCAGAGCCTCAACATCCTTCTTGTGGTGAGGGGTCCAGAACTGAACACAGTATTGGAGGTGCGGTCTCACCAGTGCCGAGTCCAGAGGGAGAATAACCTCCCTGGACCTGCTGGTGACCCCATTTCTGATACAAGCCAAGATGCCGTTGGCCTTCTTGGCCACCTGGGCACACTGCTGGCTCATGTTCAGTCGGCTGTCAACCAGCACCCCCAGGTCCTTCTCTTCCGTGCAGCTCTCCAGCCATTCTTCCCCCAGTCTGTAGCGCTGCATAGGGTTGTTGTGCCCCAAGTGCAGGACCCGGCATTTGGCCTTGTTAAACCTCATGCCATTGGTCTTGGCCCAGTGGTCCAGCCTGTTCAGATTTCTTTGCAGAGCCTCCCTACCCTCCAGCAGATCCACACTTCCTCCCAGCTTGGTGTCATCTGCAAACTTGCTGAGGGTGCACTCAATGCCTTCATCCAGGTCATTGATAAAGACATTGAACAGGGCTGGACCCAGTACCGAGCCCTGAGGAACTCCACTTGTGACCGACCTCCAGCTGGAGTGAACTCCATTGACCACCACTCTCTGGGCCATCCAACCAGTTTTCAACCCAGGAGAGTGTGCGCCTGTCCAGGCCAGAGGCTGACAGTTTCTGAAGCAGAATGCTGTGAGAAACTGTGTCAAAGACTTTACTAAAGTCCAAGAAGACTCCATCCACAGCCTTTCCCCCATCCAGTAGTCGAGTCATTTTGTCATAGAAGGTGATCAGGTTAGTTTGGCAAGATCTGCCTTTTGTAAACCCCTGTTGACTGGGCCTGATCACCCGGTTCTCTTGCATGTGCTTCATGAGAGCACTCAAGATTACCTGTTCCATGACTTTCCCCGGCACTGAGGTGAGACTGACAGGCCTGTAGTTCCCCGGATCCTCTCTGCAACCCTTCTTGTAGATGGGCACAACATCAGCCAGCCTCCAGTCTAGTGGAACTTCCCCAGTCAGCCAGGACCTCTGGAAGATGATGGATAGGGGTTTGGAAAGGGCCAGTGACACGCTGGCCAGTGGCCGTGGCCTCTGTGATGTCATCCTTTGTGATGCTGACCTGTTGCCTTGGAGACATCTCTGGTGTCCAGGGCAAAGCACACTCTGGATTCACTCTCCAGGACGATCTGGAGGGGGCAGGTGCTCTCTCCACTGGGAGCTACCCGCACCTTTCTCAGGCTGTGATAGACAAAGCGTTTTGGCTGCAATTGGGATGTTGCAGTGCCCGGTGCCAGTTCCACCGGAGTGCAAAATCCGTCTGCTTGAAAGGTAGGTCAGCTCTGTCCATGTCTGCTTCTGTGCAGTCATTGCTTGGACTTCAATCCCCGTGGTAGGGCCTCCAGCTCTTCAGGGTTTCACCAGCTCCTGTTCTTACGCCTCCTGAAGGCACAGCCTGTGCTCCTGGTTCTTTTCTGCATGCGATGTGTCCAGAGGTCTCCCCTTTGGATTGAACTCTGCCAGCCTTGCCCGGTGCTCTCTCTCCCGGATGGTATTCATTTCCCGAGTGCTGGATCGCTGACTCCAGGCTTTGTAGGGAGGCATCCTAGCCTGGCAGCTGAAGCTCCATTCCAGTTGAGCTGCTTGCTCCTTTGCTCTGCGGTGCTTCAGGACAGTCTCCTACTCCAGCCTCCACTGCCACTGCTTTTGGCCTTTGGCAGCGTAACTTTTCCAGCAGGGAGGCGGAGGAGGCAGAGAGGCTCAGCGTGGTCAGGTCTGTGCCTGCAGAGCACGGGGGCTCAGTCACTTGGGAGGGTCCTCATCTCTCTTCTGGTGGAGACACGAAGCAGCCGGTCCCCAGAACGGATGGACCGTCCTCGGAGTAGGAAGCCCTGAACATCCTGAGCGAATGCTTACCAAAATCTCCTCTCAGACCTTGAGCATGAGTTATCCGGCTTCTCGGGGAACCTTGTGCTGTGAACATGCCTGATCTTAGAAGGATGTGTCCACTGAGGATTGTCTGTCCTGGCCACAGAGACACGGTGGCTCAAAACTCCTCTGTGGCCCTGATGAAAACATGAGGATTAAGCTGCCGGTCCTTGGCTTTGTTTGCTTGTTTGAAGGAAGGCAAGAGTATGCCTTGTGTGCCGCAGGGCTGTGCGGGACAATTGTTGGTACAGGTGGTGCAGCTGAAGAGAGAAGTGGATAAGAACAGGGCTGCGCTCCCTCAGAAAGCTTGCTGGGAGGGCAGTGATGGGAGCTGCGTTCGTGGGAGTTTGTGGTCTGCCTGGGAGACAGCCGGTAGGGTGGTTCTGCGGGAACTCAAGCAATGGGAACAGAGAGCAGGGAAGCACTCACAGAAAGAAGGGGAAGTTGCTTTAGGCATCAAGGTGACCATTTGACCATGGTTTCTGTTTGTCCTTCTAGGGATCGGCTGAGAGTCTGTAAAATGCATTTCTGCTTCCGTGATGTTATGCTTGATGCCATTCCTGCAGCAGTGGGACTTCTTGGCTGCTGCTGGATCTATTCCCATAGAAAGAAGCAGGCAAACGGTCATGGAAAGAAAGCAATAGGCTTTAAGGAAGAAGCAGCAAGAAGAACTGCACAAGAAGGACTCATCGCTCGAAGCAGCAGCAGGGGTTTCTCAGAGCTTGCCGCTCTCCTCGGAAGAGAAACAGCCAGACAAGGAACCCTCGACCTCCCTGCTAGCCACAGGATCAATGACTCTCGGTAGCGTCAGGGAGAAGAGGAGAGAGGAACATGAAATGAGGGAGAAGGAGCTGACGGTGAAGGAGGCCCACCTTGCCCAGCAAAATGAGGAGCTCAAGAGAGCATGGCAAGATCTCCAAAGGGATCGAGAGGAGCTGAAGCAGCAGAAGGCCTCCTTCCACCTTGATTTGGAGAACCTCCGTGTGCTCAAGGAGGAACTGGATCTGGAGATGGCCCAGTTCAAGCGGGACATGGAGGAATTCCAAAGGGACCAAGAGGAACTGCAGCTGCAGAAGGTCTCCTTCCATCTAGATCAAGAGGGCCTGTGTACAGCCATAGAGGAATTAGAGGGCTCCTCCGCGAGCACCCACTGCCAAACGTGTGAGGCATTGCAGGCGCAGCTCGCAGAGATGAATAATGCCAACACCCACCTGGCTAAAGAAAACGCTCACCTCCGTAAGCAGGTGGGTTTGACAGAAGAGCTTCAAGCTGAAAATGCTGACCTGAAAAGCAAACTTGTGCATGTGGCAGAGGTGCTAAAAGTGATAGAGAACAAACTGGTAGACAGGAATTAAATGGCAGAATGGAGTCAAGAGCTGGAGAAGGAGCGTGAGGAGACAACGTCCGCGCTTCAGAGGAAATCATAGGAAGGCAGATGTTTGCAGAGGGCTCAGCAGGTGGGCAGGCTGGGAGAAAAGAAAAATGTCCCCAAAGCTCTAGGTATCAGCCAAAGGGCTGAACTTGGCCTCCCCCAACCCCTGCCGGTGACCTTGTCGGGGCAAGAGATCTTTACCTGTGTTTGATTGCTATTGCTCCGCATAAATCATTGCTCATCACGTGCCGTTATGCGTTCGGGTGCCACATGAACTGGATTCTTCAACGTATTTTCACAAACTTTGCCTTCTCTCCAGTTACTAACAAACCTTATTAAGTCATGACCTTTATTCTTAATAAAATCAACTTGTTTGTCCAAGTCACTGTATTTTGTTGTTTAGAGGGATGAAAAGGGGAGTCTCTACTTCAGCTACTGGGCTAAAGGTATTGCCTTCCCAACGTGTCTGAACTTCAAGTCATTGGGGACGTGCCAGGCTGGGTGATTATCAGTTACCCGTGTGTGATTGTTGGGTTGCCTATTGCATAACTGGGTGATTCTCAATTACCCTCGTGTCGTTGCGGCAGTTTTGACAGGCTGGGCATCGCACCCTTGCGTCTCTGGCAGTTTGGAAGACTCTGTCCGGCACCCATCCGGCAGAGGGGTGATCATCGAATCATAGAATGGTTTGAGTTGGAAGGGACCTTAAAGATCATCTAATTCCAGCCCCCGCTGCCATGGGCAGGGACACCTCCCACTGGATCAGGCTGCCCAAGGCTCTGTCCAACCTGGCCTTGGAAACTTCCAGGGAACCGGGGCACCCATAACTTCCCCGGGCAACCTGTTCCAGAGCTTCACCAACCTCCATGTGAAGAAATTCCTCCTCATGTCTAGTCTCAAGCTGCCCCTCTCCAAAGATATGTTCCACTTTTGCCATACTGTTAGGCAGAAAGAATCAAACACATTGATAACCTCTCCTCTTGAAGTCTCTTGCATATAGTTTCAAATTTACCCACTCATGACGTCAATCGCGTTGTCCCCCTCGACGGGTGACAATGGCTTGTAGGGTTACTGCCCGAAGTTGCTGATGGTGCAAAACTCGTGCAGCTGTTGACACTCTTGAGGGCAGAGAGGCCCTGCAGAGGGATCTGGACAGATTGGAGGCGATCCCCAATCACAGGGAGTTTAACAAGGGCAAGTGCTGGATTTGCACCTGGGACACGGCACTCCTGGGTGTCCACACAGTCTGGGGGGCGCGAGGCTGGAGAGGAGCCCTGGCAGTTCTGCTGGATGGCGAGTTGAACGTGAGCCAGCAGTGCCCTGGCAGCCAAGAGGGCAACCGTGCCCTGGGGTGCATGCGGCACGGCATCACCAGGCGGGTGAGAGAGGGGATTGTCCTGCTCTACTCCTCACTGATGCGGCCCTACCTCCAGGACCGGGTGCCTTTTAAGGGCCACAGCGGGGGCAGGACAGCGTGGATCTGCGTTCTCCTGGCACGAGAGGAGAAATCGGTCTGGAGAGCAGAGACCTCTCCTGCATCTCAGCAGCTCCCGGCCTCGTATGCCATCCTCGTAAGCCCTCTTCCCCCTGCTCTTGCCTGAAATGCGACTCCATTTCCCGGTGTGCAGGAATCCGATCTCTACATCACAGAGAGAGACATCGCCTCTTCAGAGTTTGGGCAAATTCTGGACACTTGCGGGTGAAGGCTTTCCCAAACATGACTGTAAAGGCCCCGACAGGGACCCTACAAATTTATACCCGACAGAGAGAGAAATATTGCTAGGATTGATGGAATCGTGGAATCCTGGATTGGCTTGGGTTGGAAGAAACCTCAAAGCCCATCCAGCTCCACCCCCTGCCACGAGCAGGGACACCTCCCACCGGATCAGAGGGCTCCAGGCATCCTGGCCTCCAACCCCTCCAGGGATGGGGCAGCCGCCACTGCTCGGGGCAGCCTGGGCCAGGGCCTCCCCACCCTCACACAGCAAACATTTCTCCCCAAGCTCTCATCTCAGTCTCCCCTCTTTCAGCTCTAAATCACTCCCTCTCATCCTATCCCTGCCCTCCCTGATCAAGAGCCCCTCACCAGCTTTCCTGGAGCCCCTTTCAGTACTGGAAGCTGCTCATAGCTCTCCCCGCAGCCTTCTCCTCTCCAGGCTCAACAGCCCCAACTCTCTCAGCCTGTCTTGGTACAGGAGGTGCTCCAGCCCTCGCATCATCTCTGTGCCTTCCTCTGGAATCGCTCCAACAGCTCTGTGTCCTTCCTGTGCTGAGGGCTCCAGAACTGGACACAGGGCTCCAGGTGAGCAGAATTCACGGAGGTGTCATGCAGATCCATAAATTTGATGAGAAATTATTCACTCTCTTGATTTTCACTCTGCATGCGCCTCGAAAATAGCAACTCGATTTTCTACAGGCGTTGAGTGACCTCTAGTGTCTGCTCCACAGGCCTTCACCGATGAACCTGTGCTTTCCCACCAGATCGTCCTAACAAGGCATTCAAAGGAGCTCACTGGTCCTTGCCTTTCTCACTTATCCCATCTGTTCTTGGCTCAGAGCATTTTTCCAAGGTGTGTCTGATC
>NW_026527762.1:27992-71750 GCF_017976375.1 Cuculus canorus
TGGATGGGCTTTAGGGTCATAGAATCATACAATCATTAGGTGGGAGAAGACCTTGGAGATCACCGCTTCGACCGTACCTGTCCACTGCTAAATCATGTTCCCAAGCACCTCATCTACCCTCCTTTCAAACACTTCCAGGGATGGTGACTCAACCACCTCCCTAGGCAGCCTCTGCCAGTGCCTGATAACCTTTCCTGTGAAGAGGTTTTTCTTCACGTCCCACCTAAACTTCCCCTGAAGCAGCTCGAGGCCATCTCCTCTTGTCCTCCTATCACCTCTCGCTTGGGAGAAGAGACCAACACCCACCTCTCTACAACCTCCTTTCAGGCACTTGTAGGCAGGGAGAAGGTTTCCCCTCAGCCTCCTCTTCTCCGGGCTAAACGACCACAGCTCCCTCAGCCGCTCCTCGTAAGACTTGTCCTCCAGCCCCTTCACCACTTCCAGGCCCTTACCAGTTCCATTCCTCTTCTCCGGTCACACTCCAGGAGCTCCATGTCATCTTTGTAGTGAGACGCCACAACACAGAGCCAGGATTCAAGGGGTGGCCTCATCAGTGTTGAGTACAGAGGGAGAACCACTTCCCTGCTCCTGCTGCCTATGCTGTTTCTCATACAAAACAAGATGCCGCTGGCCGCCTGGGCCACCTGGGCCACCGCTGCCTCATGGTCAGTCACCTGCCACACAACAACCCCAGGTCCTTCTCCACCAGACACTCTTTCCAGCCACTCTTCCCCAGGCCTGTAACGCTCCAAAGGTTTCTTGTGTCCCAAGTGCAGGACTCGGCACTTGGCCTTGTTCAACCTCATCCCGCTGGCCTCAGCCCGTGGATCCAGCCTGTTCAGATCCCTCAGGAAAGCCTCCCTGCCCTCCAGCATATCGACACTTCCTCACAGTTCAGTGTCATCCGCAAACTTGCTGAGGGTGCATTAATTCGCCTCATCCAGGTCCTTGATAAAGACATTGAACAGAACTGGACCCAGCCCCGAGCCCCGGGGACACCACTTGTGACCGGCCTCAAGCTGGGTTCAAAGCTGGGGTATCACCAGGCTTTGGGTCCACCCCTCTTGCCAGTTTTTCACCCAGCAGAGGTTGTGCCTGCCCAGGCCAGAGGTAGCCAGTTTTTCAAGAAGGACACTGTGAGATACTGTGTCAAAGACTTTACAACAGTCCAGGTAAACCACATCACCTCTGGGTGACGTCTGTTTTGATGGGGGGCGCACAAGGCCAGCCTGGAAGAAAATGGGTGGGAAAAGCTGCAAAATCTCACGGCCAATGGATATTCTGGGGATGCGGATGCACGGATTTGAGGGCCAGTGACACGCTGGCCAGTGGCTGTGGCCTCTGTGATGTCATCCTTTGTGATGCTGACCTTTTGCCTTGGAGACATCTCTGGTGTCCAGGGCAAAGCACACTCTGGATTCACTCTCCAGGACGATCTGGAGGGGGCAGGTGCTCTCTCCACTGGGAGCTACCCGCACCTTTCTCAGGCTGTGATAGACAAAGCGTTTTGGCTGCAATTGGGATGTTGCAGTGCCCGGTGCCAGTTCCACCGGAGTGCAAAATCCGTCTGCTTGAAAGGTAGGTCAGCTCTGTCCATGTCTGCTTCTGTGCAGTCATTGCTTGGACTTCAATCCCCGTGGTAGGGCCTCCAGCTCTTCAGGGTTTCACCAGCTCCTGTTCTTACGCCTCCTGAAGGCACAGCCTGTGCTCCTGGTTCTTTTCTGCATGCGATGTGTCCAGAGGTCTCCCCTTTGGATTGAACTCTGCCAGCCTTGCCCGGTGCTCTCTCTCCCGGATGGTATTCATTTCCCGAGTGCTGGATCGCTGACTCCAGGCTTTGTAGGGAGGCATCCTAGCCTGGCAGCTGAAGCTCCATTCCAGTTGAGCTGCTTGCTCCTTTGCTCTGCGGTGCTTCAGGACAGTCTCCTACTCCAGCCTCCACTGCCACTGCTTTTGGCGTTTGGCAGCGTAACTTTTCCAGCAGGGAGGCGGAGGAGGCAGAGAGGCTCAGCGTGGTCAGGTCTGTGCCTGCAGAGCACGGGGGCTCAGTCACTTGGGAGGGTCCTCATCTCTCTTCTGGTGGAGACATGAAGCAGCCGGTCCCCAGAACGGACGGACCGTCCTCGGAGTAGGAAGCCCTGAACATCCTGAGCGAATGCTTACCAAAATCTCCTCTCAGACCTTGAGCATGAGTTATCCGGCTTCTCGGGGAACCTTGTGCTGTGAACATGCCTGATCTTAGAAGGATGTGTCCACTGAGGATTGTTTGTCCTGGCCACAGAGACACGGTGGCTCAAAACTCCTCTGTGGCCCTGGTGAAAACATGAGGATTAAGCTGCCGGTCCTTGGCTTTGTTTGCTTGTTTGAAGGAAGGCAAGAGTATGCCTTGTGTGCTGCAGGGCTGTGCGGGACAATTGTTGGTACAGGTGGTGCAGCTGAAGAGAGAAGTGGACAAGAACAGGGCTGCGCTCCCTCAGAAAGCTTGCTGGGAGGGCAGTGATGGGAGCTGCGTTCGTGGGAGTTTGTGGTCTGCCTGGGAGACAGCCGGTAGGGTGGTTCTGTGGGAACTCAAGCAATGGGAACAGAGAGCAGGGAAGCACTCACAGAAAGAAGGGGAAGTTGCTTTAGGCATCAAGGTGACCATTTGACCATGGTTTCTGTTTGTCCTTCTAGGGATCAGCTGAGAGTCTGTAAAATGCATTTCTGCTTCCGTGATGTTATGCTTGATGCCATTCCTGCAGCAGTGGGACTTCTTGGCTGCTGCTGGATCTATTCCCATAGAAAGAAGCAGGCAAACGGTCATGGAAAGAAAGCAATAGGCTTTAAGGAAGAGCAGCAAGAAGAACTGCACAAGAAGGACTCATCGCTCGAAGCAGCAGCAGGGGTTTCTCAGAGCTTGCCGCTCTCCTCGGAAGAGAAACAGCCAGACAAGGAACCCTCGACCTCTCTGCTAGCCACAGGATCAATGACTCTCGGTAGCGTCAGGGAGAAGAGGAGAGAGGAACTTGAAACGAGGGAGAAGGAGCTGACGGTGAAGGAGGCCCACCTTGCCCAGCAAAATGAGGAGCTCAAGAGAGCATGGCAAGATCTCCAAAGGGATCAAGAGGAGCTGAAGTGGCAGAAGGCCTCCTTCCACCTTGATTTGGAGAACCTCCGTTTGCTCAAGGAGGAAGTGGAGCTGCAGAAGGTTCTGTTCAAGCAGGACATGGAGGAATTCCAAAGGGATCGAGAGGAGCTGAAGCTGCAGAAGGCCTCCTTCCACCTCGATTTGGAGAACCTCCATGTGCTCATGGAGGAAGTGGAGCTGGAGAAGGCTCAGTTCAAGCGAGACGTGGAGGAATTCCAAAGGGACCAAGAGGAACTGCAGCTGCAGAAGGTCTCCTTCCACCTCGATTTGGAGAACCTCCGTGTGCTCATGGAGGAACTGGAGCTGGAGAAGGCCCAGTTCAAGCGGGACATGGAGGAATTCCAAAGGGACCAAGAGGAACTGCAGCTGCAGAAGGTCTCCTTCCACCTCGATTTGGAGAACCTCCGTGTGCTCATGGAGGAACTGGAGCTGGAGAAGGCTCAGTTCAAGCGAGACGTGGAGGAATTCCAAAGGGACCAAGAGAAACTGCAGCTGCAGAAGGTCTCCTTCCACGCTGATTTGGAGAACCTCCATGTGCTCATGGAGGAACTGGAGCTGGAGAACGCCCAGTTCGAGCGGGACATTGAGGAATTCCAAAGAGACCAAGAGGAACTGCAGCTGCAGAAGGTCTCCTTCCATCTAGATCAAGACGGCCTGTGTACAGCCCAAGAGGAATTCAAGAGGGAGAAAGAGAAATTCAGGCTTGACATGGAGCGATTTCCTGAAACTCGCCCGGTGCCTGACCACAGCCAGGTAAGTGCTGCTCAGGGCTGGGCTTCTGGGGACACCGAGCCCCTCAGGGAACTCCTGGGCACTCCTGGGCCGGCTGCACGCCAGCAGTGATCGACTGGTGCCAGCCTGTCCCCAGACAGTTCGGGGCTGCTGTTCCCAGTTCTTCCATTGCACGGGATGTGCTGGGCTGCGTTTGTCGCTCCTCCAGAGCTGCCGAGGCAGAGCCAGTGCTCAGCTCTGGCAGGAGGGGGTTCCAACAGCCTCAGCTCTGCCCGCTTCTCTGTGCCGTGTGCTGGCGGAGGGGACTGGCTCCCAGAGAAGATGCCCAAGGCCATTCCACGTGGTCGATGTAGCCTTTGACGTTGGCGTTCAGTCCGTGGGGGGATGAGCTCTGGGAAGTGCTCAGGCGGATGAGACATCCTTCTCGGAGAGAGCCTGATCCTTGTGAGTTACTGGCACCCTTCAGCTGTCACAGAAGACACTCGCGAAGCCGAGAAGCAAAGGGCAATGCAGTTTGTACACTAGAATCCATCTCCAAAAGCATTCTCGGGATCTACCAAAGAGAAGGGTGTTGTCCGCAGCTGGAAAGAACTGCCCCATACAGACCATGCTCAGTGCATTTTTCAGCAGGCTGAGGGGTTTGGGTTTATGCCCGTGCAAGCTCTGAGGGACAATTCCATTCTCCCTCATTCTGAATGGAATTGTCTTAGAGCTGTAGAAAACAGAGTTTAGAGATGTAGGTTCGTGGCCTGGAAATGCTTTTGGGTGCTTGAATGGACTCATTGCAGAGCTGAGCAGTGAGCTCTGGGAAACAAATCCTCAGAGCAAGACTGGCTCCCTCTCAGCCCGCTTCCTGATCAGGAAAGAGGTTTCCTGAGCACCCAGGGAAGCTGTTGCAGCATTAAGCAGCTGGAGCCCCGTGAGGGGCATGGATGCTACGGGGAAGGCTGAGTAGGAAAACAATTACGAGGCCTGAAGGATGAGGAGAAAGAAGCCCTGGGATCTTCCTGACATTGCAGAGCTGTTAATAGAGGGCTGAGTGAGGCATTGTTGGGCTGTTGTTCTCATCTTCTGTTTGAATGTGTCCACTCAGTTACATGCTGAGACAGCCAGTAGGAAAAAACATCAGGAACAATGTGTTTGCTTTCCTCTTTTCCTTGGGAAGCATTCCTTTGGCAAGTACCCACTGCAGTGCTGTGTGCAGGCAGTCCCCTGCTGGGGAGGAATGCTTCTCCTTGACCTTCTGCCACCGTCCCTGTGCATGAACGATGCAGGTTTAGACCTTGAGATCAAAGAGAATATTTGCCCTTAGCTTGCAGGAGCAGAAGCGACCGGAGCATCACAAGACAACCAGGGAGACTTCGCACAGGAGGAGGCTGAGGAGCTTCAGGCTCGAGTGGCTGCAGGTGAAGAGGGCTCCTCCGCGAGCACCCACTGCCAAACGTGTGAGGCATTGCAGGCGCAGCTCGCAGAGATGAATAATGCCAACACCCACCTGGCTGAAGAAAACGCTCACCTCCGTAAGCAGGTGGATTGGACAGAAGAGCTTCAAGCTGAAAATGCTGACCTGAAAAGCAAACTTGTGCATGTGGCAGAGGTGCTGAAGATGGTAGAGGACAAACTGGTAGACAGGATATAAATGGCAGAATGGAGTCAAGAGCTGGAGTAGGAGTGTGAGGAGACAACGTCCGCGCTCCAGAGGAAATCATAGGAAGGCAGATGTTTGCAGAGGGCTCAGCAGGTGGGCAGGCTGGAAGAAAAGAAAAAAGTCCCCAAAGCTCTAGGTATCAGCCAAAGGGCTGAACTTGGCCTCCCCCAACCCCTGCCGGTGACCTTGTCGGGGCAAGAGATCTTTACCTGCGTTTGATTGCTATTGCTCCGCATAAATCATTGCTCATCACGTGCCGTTATGCGTTCGGGTGCCACATGAACTGGATTCTTCAACATATTTTCACAAACTTTGTCTTCTCTCCAGTTACTAACAAACCTTATTAAGTCATGACCTTTATTCTTAATAAAATCAACTTGTTTGTCCAAGTCACTGCATTTTGTTGTTTAGAGGGATGAAAAGGGGAGTCTCTACTTCAGCTACTGGGCTAAAGGTATTGCCTTCCCAACGTGGCTGAACTTCAAGTCATTGGGGACGTGCCAGGCTGGGTGATTATCAGTTACCCGTGTGTGATTGTTGGGTTGCCTATTGCATAACTGGGTGATTCTCAATTACCCTTGTGTCATTGCGGCAGTTTTGACAGGCTGGGCATCGCACCCTTGCGTCTCTGGCGGTTTGGAAGACTCTGTCCGGCACCCATCCGGCAGAGGGGTGATCATCGAATCATAGAATGGTTTGAGTTGGAAGGGACCTTAAAGATCATCTAATTCCAGCCCCCGCTGCCATGGGCAGGGACACCTCCCACTGGATCAGGCTGCCCAAGGCTCTGTCCAACCTGGCCTTGGAAACTTCCAGGGAACCGGGGCACCCATAACTTCCCCGGGCAACCTGTTCCAGAGCTTCACCAACCTCCATGTGAAGAAATTCCTCCTCATGTCTAGTCTCAAGCTGCCCCTCTCCAAAGATATGTTCCACTTTTGCCATACTGTTATAGGCAAAAAGAATCAAACACATCGATAACCTCTCCTCTTGAAGTCTTTTGCATATATTTTCAAATTTACCCACTCATGACATCAATCGCGTTGTCCCCCTCGACGGGTGACAATGGCTTGTAGGGTTACTGCCCGAAGTTGCAGATGGTGCAAAACTCGTGCAGCTGTTGACACTCTTGAGGGCAGAGAGGCCCTGCAGAGGGATCTGGACAGATTGGAGGCGATCCCCAAGCACAGGGAGTTTAACAAGGGCAAGTGCTGGATTTGCACCTGGGACACGGCACTCCTGGGTGTCCACACAGTCTGGGGGGCGCGAGGCTGGAGAGGAGCCCTGGCAGTTCTGCTGGATGGCGAGTTGAACGTGAGCCAGCAGTGCCCTGGCAGCCAAGAGGGCAACCGTGCCCTGGGGTGCATGCGGCACGGCATCACCAGTCGGGTGAGAGAGGGGATTGTCCTGCTCTACTCCTCACTGATGCGGCCCTACCTCCAGGACCGGGTGCCTTTTAAGGGCCACAGCGGGGGCAGGACAGCGTGGATCTGCGTTCTCCTGGCACGAGAGGAGAAATCGGTCTGGAGAGCAGAGACCTCTCCTGCATCTCAGCAGCTCCTGGCCTCGTGTGCCACCCTCGTAAGCCCTCTTCCCCCTGCTCTTGCCTGAAATGCGACTCCATTTCCCGGTGTGCAGGAATCCGATCTCTACATCACAGAGAGAGACATCGCCTCTTCAGAGTTTGTGCAAATTCTGGACACTTGCGGGTGAAGGGTTTCCCAAACATGACTGTAAAGGCCCCGACAGGGACCCTACAAATTTATACCCGACAGAGAGAGAAATATTGCTAGGATTGATGGAATCGTGGAATCCTGGATTGGCTTGGGTTGGAAGAAACCTCAAAGCCCATCCAGCTCCACCCCCTGCCACGAGCAGGGACACCTCCCACCGGATCAGAGGGCTCCAGGCAGCCTGGCCTCCAACCCCTCCAGGGATGGGGCAGCCGCCACTGCTCTGGGCAGCCTGGGCCGGGGCCTCCCCACCCTCACACGCAAACATTTCTCCCCAAGCTCTCATCTCAATCTCCCCTCTTTCAGCTCTAAATCACTCCCTCTCATCCTATCCCTGCCCTCCCTGATCAAGAGCCCCTCAACAGCTTTCCTGGAGCCCCTTTCAGTACTGGAAGCTGCTCATAGCTCTCCCCGCAGCCTTCTCCTCTCCAGGCTCAACAGCCCCAACTCTCTCAGCCTGTCTTGGTACAGGAGGTGCTGCAGCCCTCGCATCATCTCTGTGGCTTCCTCTGGAATCGCTCCAACAGCTCTGTGTCCTTCCTGTGCTGAGGGCTCCAGAACTGGACACAGGGCTCCAGGTGAGCAGAATTCACGGAGGTGTCATGCAGATCCATAAATTTGATGAGAAATTATTCACTCTCTTGATTTTCACTCTGCATGCGCCTCGAAAATAGCAACTCGATTTTCTACAGGCGTTGAGTGACCTCTAGTGTCTGCTCCACAGGCCTTCACCGATGAACCTGTGCTTTCCCACCAGATCGTCCTAACAAGGCATTCAAAGGAGCTCACTGGTCCTTGCCTTTCTCACTTATCCCATCTGTTCTTGGCTCAGAGCATTTTGCCAAGGTGTGTCTGATCTTCAGAGAAGGCCTCTCACCCCGAGAAAGACCTGGAGGGACTGGAACGCATCCGGAGAAGGGGAAGGAAGCTGGGGAAGGGTCTGGGGCCCAAGAGTTCTGGAAGCGGCTGAGGGAGCTGGGGCTTTTTAGCGTGGAGAAGAGAAGGCTGAGGGGAGACCTCATCATTCTCTGCAGCTCCTGGAAAGGAGGTTGTGGTGAGGCAGGTGCTGGGCTCTTCTTCCAAGGAACAAGTGATGGGATGAGAGGAAATGGTTGAAGTTACGCCAGGGAAGGGTTAGAACGGATACTGGGAAAGGTTTCTTCTTGGAAAGGGCTCTCAAGTGGTGGCAGAGGCTGCCCACAGCAGCGCTGGAGTCTCCACCCCTGGAGGACCTCACCAGCTGTGTGGCCATGGCCCTTGGGGACAGGGTTCAGTGGTCCCAGTGAGGTTGGTCTGATCGTTGGACTGGACGAGCTTGGAGGGCTTTTCCAACGTGAATGATTGCCTGATTCCGTGATTGTTATCATGGAACAGAAAGGTTCCCTTGGCTCTGTCGCAGCTGGGCCATTTTTCCGTCTCTCCCCTCACTCCGCACCCTGTAGCTCTGGGCCCTTCCTGCCGGACGCAGCGCCTGCAGCCGGGACAAGCAGCAGGACAGGGTGAACCTCATGAGGTTCCACAAGGCCAAGGGCAAGGTCGTGCTCCTGCATCGGGGCAATACCAAGCACAAATCCAGGCTGGGCAGAGAACGGATTTGGAGCAGCCCTGAGCAGAAGGACTTGGGATGCTGGGGACAAGCTCCACATGAGCAAGCCAAGTGAGCTCACGGCCCAGAAACCAACTGTGTCCTGGGCTGCACCCAAAGCAGTGGGACCAGCAGGGGGATGGAGGGGATTCTGTCCCTCTGCTCCGCTCTGGTGAGACCTCACCTGAAGCCCTGCGTCCGTTTCTGGAGACCACAAGATAAGAAGGACATGAATCTGTTGCAATAGATCCAGAGGAGGCCATGTAGATGATGCGAGGGCTGCAGAACATCTGCTCTGAGGACAGGCTGAGAAAGTTGGGCTTGTGAAGCCTGGAGAACAGAAGGATCTGAGGAGACCTGGGGTGGAACTGGATGGGCTTTAGGGTCGTAGAATCATACAATCATTAGGTGGGAGAAGACCTTGGAGATCACCGCTTCGACCGTACCTGTCCACTGCTAAATCATTTTCCCAAGCACCTCATCTACCCTCCTTTCAAACACCTCCAGGGATGGTGACTCAACCACCTCCCTAGGCAGCCTCTGCCAGTGCCTGATAACCTTTCCTGTGAAGAGGTTTTTCTTCACGTCCCACCTAAACTTCCCCTGAAGCAGCTCGAGGCCATCTCCTCTTGTCCTCCTATCACCTCTCGCTTGGGAGAAGAGACCAACACCCACCTCTCTACAACCTCCTTTCAGGCACTTGTAGGCAGGGAGAAGGTTTCCCCTCAGCCTCCTCTTCTCCGGGCTAAACGACCACAGCTCCCTCAGCCGCTCCTCGTAAGACTTGTCCTCCAGCCCCTTCACCACTTCCAGGCCCTTACCAGTTCCATTCCTCTTCTCCGGTCACACTCCAGGAGCTCCATGTCATCTTTGTAGTGAGACGCCACAACACAGAGCCAGGATTCAAGGGGTGGCCTCATCAGTGTTGAGTACAGAGGGAGAACCACTTCCCTGCTCCTGCTGCCTATGCTGTTTCTCATACAAAACAAGATGCCGCTGGCCGCCTGGGCCACCTGGGCCACCGCTGCCTCATGGTCAGTCACCTGCCACACAACAACCCCAGGTCCTTCTCCACCAGACACTCTTTCCAGCCACTCTTCCCCAGGCCTGTAACGCTCCAAAGGTTTCTTGTGTCCCAAGTGCAGGACTCGGCACTTGGCCTTGTTCAACCTCATCCCGCTGGCCTCAGCCCGTGGATCCAGCCTGTTCAGATCCCTCAGGAAAGCCTCCCTGCCCTCCAGCATATCGACACTTCCTCACAGTTCAGTGTCATCCGCAAACTTGCTGAGGGTGCATTAATTCGCCTCATCCAGGTCCTTGATAAAGACATTGAACAGAACTGGACCCAGCCCCGAGCCCCGGGGACACCACTTGTGACCGGCCTCAAGCTGGGTTCAAAGCTGGGGTATCACCAGGCTTTGGGTCCACCCCTCTTGCCAGTTTTTCACCCAGCAGAGGTTGTGCCTGCCCAGGCCAGAGGTAGCCAGTTTTTCAAGAAGGACACTGTGAGATACTGTGTCAAAGACTTTACAACAGTCCAGGTAAACCACATCACCTCTGGGTGACGTCTGTTTTGATGGGGGGCGCACAAGGCCAGCCTGGAAGAAAATGGGTGGGAAAAGCTGCAAAATCTCACGGCCAATGGATATTCTGGGGATGCGGATGCACGGATTTGAGGGCCAGTGACACGCTGGCCAGTGGCTGTGGCCTCTGTGATGTCATCCTTTGTGATGCTGACCTTTTGCCTTGGAGACATCTCTGGTGTCCAGGGCAAAGCACACTCTGGATTCACTCTCCAGGACGATCTGGAGGGGGCAGGTGCTCTCTCCACTGGGAGCTACCCGCACCTTTCTCAGGCTGTGATAGACAAAGCGTTTTGGCTGCAATTGGGATGTTGCAGTGCCCGGTGCCAGTTCCACCGGAGTGCAAAATCCGTCTGCTTGAAAGGTAGGTCAGCTCTGTCCATGTCTGCTTCTGTGCAGTCATTGCTTGGACTTCAATCCCCGTGGTAGGGCCTCCAGCTCTTCAGGGTTTCACCAGCTCCTGTTCTTACGCCTCCTGAAGGCACAGCCTGTGCTCCTGGTTCTTTTCTGCATGCGATGTGTCCAGAGGTCTCCCCTTTGGATTGAACTCTGCCAGCCTTGCCCGGTGCTCTCTCTCCCGGATGGTATTCATTTCCCGAGTGCTGGATCGCTGACTCCAGGCTTTGTAGGGAGGCATCCTAGCCTGGCAGATGAAGCTCCATTCCAGTTGAGCTGCTTGCTCCTTTGCTCTGCGGTGCTTCAGGACAGTCTCCTACTCCAGCCTCCACTGCCACTGCTTTTGGCGTTTGGCAGCGTAACTTTTCCAGCAGGGAGGCGGAGGAGGCAGAGAGGCTCAGCGTGGTCAGGTCTGTGCCTGCAGAGCACGGGGGCTCAGTCACTTGGGAGGGTCCTCATCTCTCTTCTGGTGGAGACACGAAGCAGCCGGTCCCCAGAACGGACGGACCGTCCTCGGAGTAGGAAGCCCTGAACATCCTGAGCGAATGCTTACCAAAATCTCCTCTCAGACCTTGAGCATGAGTTATCCGGCTTCTCGGGGAACCTTGTGCTGTGAACATGCCTGATCTTAGAAGGATGTGTCCACTGAGGATTGTTTGTCCTGGCCACAGAGACACGGTGGCTCAAAACTCCTCTGTGGCCCTGGTGAAAACATGAGGATTAAGCTGCCGGTCCTTGGCTTTGTTTGCTTGTTTGAAGGAAGGCAAGAGTATGCCTTGTGTGCTGCAGGGCTGTGCGGGACAATTGTTGGTACAGGTGGTGCAGCTGAAGAGAGAAGTGGATAAGAACAGGGCTGCGCTCCCTCAGAAAGCTTGCTGGGAGGGCTGTGATGGGAGCTGCGTTCGTGGGAGTTTGTGGTCTGCCTGGGAGACAGCCGGTAGGGTGGTTCTGTGGGAACTCAAGCAATGGGAACAGAGAGCAGGGAAGCACTCACAGAAAGAAGGGGAAGTTGCTTTAGGCATCAAGGTGACCATTTGACCATGGTTTCTGTTTGTCCTTCTAGGGATCAGCTGAGAGTCTGTAAAATGCATTTCTGCTTCCGTGATGTTATGCTTGATGCCATTCCTGCAGCAGTGGGACTTCTTGGGACTTCAGTGGGACACCCCTTCTGTTGGAGATTGGATGCATGAATGGCTAACTGAACAAGGCCATGGATCTATGGTGAAACTGTGCGAGACACAGTTATCATGAGGCTTTTGTTTAGCATGAATATCTCAGTGGAAACTTATCAGCTGCAAAGAAGATGTACCAGAGGTATGTTAAAACATACTGATAAGGAAGTGAGTAAAGGTCAGGCGGACCTAGAAGATATGCCGAACAAAGAACTTCAAGGAAGCAGGAGAGTATCGTGGGCCCCCCACTGTATCCGCAAGTAGGAGAGAATAAGATTAAATGAATGTAGTAGTAGCCAATGATTGTTTGACAAATGTATAACCACACCAATCAAGTTTAGGGAATGACTAAGCAAAATGTAGTAAAAGGTATATAAACCGCAACTGTAATCAATAAAGTCGAAGCTTGCTTTATCACTCACATTGAGTCGTCTGCTTGCTTCCCTCGCCCGTCGCAAGTGGCGCCCAAACAGGGACCCCCAATCCCTGTTTCCACCGGACGGCGAGCTCGGCAAAGCACTGGTAGCAGCGGCCAGAGGGCGGAAGATCGGCAACACTGAATCAGTACTTACGATCCGTGCCTGAACCCGGATAAAAAAAAAAGAAGGGGTTCGCCGGCCGAGTAAGAAGACTACCCAGACACACAGAGTGAAAGGCTGCATCTTATATGACCGGATAACGAAAGAGGGTCACGGAGAAGTGCACAATGGAAAGAGAGGTAGCATTTGAAATTTTACAACGCTTTTTAGAAAAGCGGGGAGTAGGTCCGATTAAGGACTTAATAGACGAGTGGAGAAATTATGGAGATTGTTTGTAAAAGTCAGGAAAAGCACCGGGATGCAGCGACTGGAGGGCGAAGACTAAGAGCTTATGATTTCGTTAGGGATCATTGCACTCTAGTCCGAACGCCTGGATCATCCAAAAGGGATCCGCCGCCCGACATCATAAAGCTTTGGAGAGAAAAGACGGAACAGGGCTGCACGTAAGACTATAAATTTATAAGGGTTTTTTTTTTTTTTCTGACCAGAAATGGATAAAGAAGTGGCTTATGAAATATTACAAAGCTTCTTAGAGAAGCGAGGACTTGACTCACAATATCTCAAACTACTTGCGGGCCTCATTGCCTTAGGAAAAACTAAGGGATGTTTTAAGGATCCGGATGAGATATTTGAGGAAAGTGAATGGCGCAAATTTGGGAACATCCTGTGGGAGGCATTTATAGGTGATGATAAAACTGCAAAGAAACTAATGAAAGCTTGGAGAGAGATTACAAATTGTATAAAATGTTACAAGGTAGAAAAACAGTTAGATATTGAAATCCAACACCAGAAAATAATAGCGAGGAATCAGAGGAGGAAGAAGATGCCACGAAAATGCTGTAACAACCAAGGACTGTTACCTGTTAAACAATTGATACAAACTTTATCTTATAATATATGAGCATATTGTAAGTGTTGTATGTGTTCGGTACCATGTATAGTTTAAATATCCATACCATCGTGCTATTCTTATTGGTCGTAAATAATGTTGTATAGGTATACTAATCCAGTTCTCAAAAGAGTGGTTCTGCGTGTGTGTATGTGTGTGTGTGTTTAAAGCGCTTTAAACGTTTGTAAGATTTGCAAATTGGGTTTTGGTTATATTGAGCCTCTGTTTTGATTAATCTTTAAAATGCAACTCTGAAACCTTTCAATCTCAAACGTCCACTAAGCCGGCAAACAGGGACATTTACCTGGGACCTTTGAAGTGAAAGGCTGCAGAGGACAAGATTTTAAAATACATAGCAAAAAAAAATAGAAAAAAGAAAGAAAATATGAAATACAGAAAGAAAAACAGAAAAGAAAATGGAAAAAGAAAAAATAGAAGAAAAAATGCAAAGGAATAGAAAAATTAATGCATTTGCAGCCTTGAGAATGCCCATACAGGTAAAAACAGACAAAAGAAGCCGGGGGTAAACCGTTAACATTATAGAACCAAGGAAATCAGCAACCCAGCACGCAGCGGAGACGTGTGACAACAGTAAATGCTCCTGCTTGGATCTTCTCCACAGCCTCCTCAATAATAAGGGATTGAAGGTTTCGCTCTAAGCTTTTGGTCTTATTGGTAACGGTTTAAGTGCTTTGGTCAGTGGGTCATTCGAGTGTCACTTTGCAAAGTCTTTTTGTGTAACCTGGTGTTACCAATTCTGATTTTACTGGACAAATACAAGCTATGGTTTATATTCCTTTCCCACCTGTGTGTATCACCCAAAGCAGTTGTGTTGCTCAATTAATACCATTTCAAAGATTGTATTGGAGAAAATAGGCCTTCAAGTCGCACCTGGAAAAAATTCAAACCTGGAAATATTTTGAGTGGAAAATGTTGAATGCCACAATTGAACCCCAGCAAGCCAAATTGCAAATAGTAGTTAAAACAACTTACAAAAGCTCCTAGAAACAATCAATCGAGTTAAACCTTATTTGGGTATAACTAATGCAGAACTAAGTCCATTATTTGATCTTCTTAAGGGAGGACATGGCTTTAACAGCAGCTGTACTTTTACGAGTGAGGCACAACAAACTTTGGGCAAAATTGAAAAAGCCATTACTGAGAGAAAAGCCCACAGACGACTCGATGGTCACCCAGTATGTATGTTTTTGTTATTCTGTGTCAGGCATTCGGTCTAATAGCACAATCGGTACCTTTTAAAAGTAAAGCTCCTCAAACTGAAAAAAAAAAAAAGAAAAAAAAAGGGGAGAAATGTTTGTATACCTCTGTATAGAAACGCTACAGCCTTGTATAGTCATATCTCTCCTAAAGTATCACGCTCTTTTTCTTTTCCAGTTGCTTTGCATGTAGAAATTTTTTCTCTGATTAATGGAGGTAAAGTGTGCAGAGGAATATTGTCAAAATTTAATTGCAGGCTATGTAGCCTTGGATGGCTTACGTTACCAACTCCCCATCTCACTATGATTTATAACAAGAAACGAAGTAAACAAAATAAACGATCTATCCATCAATTTGGGGCTGACTGTGAGAGTACAGTCACCTTTCTGGGAACCTGGAGAAATCGTAGCTGCCTCAGCATCGGCTCCTGGGGCAGCAACTGCAGCAGCCTTGACAAAGCTGACAAATTTGGGGTGTTGGTGAGTAAGCAGACTAATGCTACTGCAATGGCTTTGGGTGGCTCGTTAGCTGATGTTCATAGTGTTCGGCGTGTTACGTTACAAAACAGAGCTGCAATAGATTGTTTGCTTTTGGCTCAAGGACACGGTTGTGAGGATTTTGAGGGTATGTGTTGCATGAATCTTTCCGACCACTCGGAAGCATTCAACAGCTTAAGACTGGAGTCTCCAAATTACAACAGAGTGATAGTTGGGACTGGTTAGATAAACTCTTTGAAGGATGGGGACTTCCAGGGTGGTTGAGAAGCCTTGTAAAAATGGTCGTCTATGCTTTAGGTGTCTTTATTTGGTTATTACTTTTATTGCCATGTTTATTACAATGCTTGCAAAGGTTGGTAGCGCGATCGATGAAAGGGATTCTTGTTGTGCAACAGGAAGGGGGAGATGTAGGACAGGGCCTGACAGGCAGTGGAAAAACCCAGAGTACAGAAGGATTGTTTAAGGCGGACGTGCTGGACCTTGTCGGCCCCAGGCCCTGGGAAGGAGTGAGATAAGAACTTTGACGCGTAGGCAGCCTCTAGTTTCTCACTAATTTCTTTGTAGAATCCTTATAAGCAAGGCCACAGTGCCCTTGAGCACAGCTGTTATAGAACAACGGGATATAGATAAAGAAGTACAAGAAATCACAAAAATGTATCTTAAGGAGGAGCTGCCTTTAACGATGTAGCCAATAATGAGCTTGCGTTTTGCAATATGTATGAGCCTTAATTATCCGTAACTAGTAGTATAAATATATGTTAGCTGCGCAATAAAGGCGACATTTTGCTTGCATTAAGCTGCGTCCCGTCTCTCAATCGCGGCACTCGTTCTCTCTCTTCTGCGATCAGTCTTAGTTCTAATTCATGAGTAGGCCTAGGGCTCTTCCTATCAACAACAAGCTTACTAAGTATCAGAGCTTCAGGTTTTTTGTAGTCACTATCAGTTTACGTTAAGTCTGTTGCTGTCTGCTGAGTTGTGTAGACATTGTTTAACACTATCTATACAATGCTGAGTCGGTTTTCTAGCTGAGGAATGTCCATGGAGTAGTGGGGAGACACACTTAGAAGGTAAGCACGTAAAGACTGAGGAGATGACGTAGAGTTAATATTGGGCAAGGGGATGGGAAAGGTTGGGTCAGGGTGTTAGGAGGTACAGTAAAATCATAGAGAGGGGAGGAATAGAGTTGGGAATGGGTTTTCAGATAGCTGGGGAGGTTGGTGCCTTCGTATGCCGCTCAATTCCTTTAAAAAACCAGCCCTAAAAGTTTACTTTGGGCCTCACATAGGTCTGTGGTTGTTTAGTATCAGCCTTTTTCCCTTATTAATGACTCTCGTGGTAGTCTCTCATACTCTTTTAGGCTGTGTTGGGGTGTATATTTCATGTCGTATAATTCATGCAGTCTCTTTGTCATTTTATTTCTAACAAGAAATGGACCACAGAAGATCATACACGCTACAGGTGTGAGTGCGTAGAGCTTACTTCTATGGATGACAAGAAAATATATTAAAGTAGTATTTTTCAACTAAATTTGAAAAACTATCACTTCCTCATATAGCCTGAAAAGGAATCTCTTCATTTTGTCTGATTCAAAGAAGAAAAATGACAGAAGAGAGAAGAAGGAATTTCTCGTATGATAGACTAAAGTACACATTTACCATTGCAACACATCAGATCATTTAAGGCCTTTGCTACATGCTTCTCCCAAGTATCTATGACACTGCAAACAGGGGTAGCCAGTGTTTCTTGGGTTCTGGGTTTTGGTTCAGAGGTTTCTTATTATTTTTTTCCCCATTAAAGCCTATTTTTATTTTAATCTCTAAAAGGAGCATTAAAATAAGAAAAGAGTCTTTGAGAGTGTTGATCTACTGCTGTGTTAATCTGTACTAAATGTTTCTCCTTTACAGCTTTGGATTGATAAGATGCATGGCAAAGGAAGTTGTTGAGCAAGTAAGAAAAATGTTTGTTAGATATGGGGTCCGGGAAGACATTTCCACAGCTGCCTGAAAACATGCCCACTTTTCAGTGAAGCACTGCAAAACAGTTTCACAAGCCCTGCATTTGGTATGAATTACTGTAGTGTTTTATCTAAGCGGAGAAGTCAAGTAAAAGATTCATATGAGGTTTTATGGAACTAGTGAGTTTCTTCACTCTGGTTATGGAGCCAGTAAATTTCACCCTGGCAGGGGAAATCAGTTCTGAAGCAAAATTGGTCAAACTAGCCAGAAGTCTGGATTCCATTGCTGTGTTTTCCTTCCTCTTGGAGAGCATATTGGCTGCAACACAGTTGTACTATTTCTCCTGAATAGAAATGAAGTGCTCTGTTTCCTCAGTATACCCAGCATTATAAAACTCCAAAACGGTCTCTCCTTGGGTAGGAGGGGCTATTTCAAATTAGAAAAAGTAATACATCGAGAGAGATGTATGATTGTTTTCTATATTTCTGCCACTATTGTTTGCTTTTTAACTGTCAAGAGGTCTGTTCAGCTTCCTCCAATCGCATGCTAGGCATAAGGTTGCAACGCGTTGTATAGTAACTTATGGATATTGACGACTCTGAACTCATGCACCATTCTTCCTATTTATGCAGCAAACACTGCAGAAAAGTGAGGTTATCTGTCAGGCCAGTACCTGTCAGGCTGTATCGCCCCTTCCATAACCTCTGGTGAAGTCCTTAGAATTTTTCTTTATCAATGTCATCTCTCATATCTCAAAGCTTAACCAGGCTATGTTGGGCTTTTGGAATAAGAACAGATCAAATTGCATAATAAAGGTACTGAACCCACTAATTTGTAGCTCACCTTGAGTCTCAGACTGCACAAAAGGCCCCTCTCTCTGCAGAGGCATTTCCCCTGGAATATTTCTGTGCTGTGTTCCAGTTAGGGCTGCTTGACAAGTCCTGCATATGCTGATTGTAGTGTATAAATGCATTAATAGCAATGCCCTCTTGTGATGTTAGACCTATGGTTTGAGTAATTGATGCCGATGACAAAACAGCAGTGGTATAACGCACTGGAGTGAAAATCGATTGAAAGTCCATGTGTTGAAAGAGTGCTGTATATAATGTCTGCCATTAGCGAGATAAGCTAAAAAACCTCACTCAAATTAGTAATTTTGCTCATGTGTGGCTATTTCAAAACTGAATTTTTAGCAATCGAAACATATAAACAGACCGATTTTGCTGCCTCGTCCCATTCAGGTTCTGATACTATGAGTAAGGACTACACTAGCAAAGTTACTAATGTCTCAGGTCCTAATGTCTCTAGGGTGGAGCTCTTCAGTATTCTAGACATAAAAGAGAGCAAAATTGAGTGGCAAATTGTGTCACCTTTTTCTGACTGTGAATAGCTGAAAAGAAGTGGTGAAGTTACTACACGCTTGCGAAGCTCCCTCTCCGCCAGTGAGCCACGTCAAATGATCGTGTGCGCACTCCAAAACCAGCGGCAGTTCAGTGTGTTCCAGCTACAACTGGTTTTTCTTTAAGGTTGTTTGAGCTATTGCATTTTAGCTTAGACGTGCTGTGGGATAGAAGCACACATGCAGTCAGTCAATGTTGCTCAGCTGATGAACGGTAAGTTATTAAGCTGCATGCTTTGATCACTTGCCATGGTTTGTGATAGCTTTTATAGTGGATTCATTTGCTGTCTGTCGTGGCAGTGGTTTTGATAGATCACAGCAGGTACTGATAGAATATTTGTCTACATGCCTTTTTCCAGGCTTCTTTTCCTGTGAGCCACGAAAATTCTTTGCTACTTACGTTAAGTACTTTTATTATAGACTCAGGTGCACAAATTCATTCTTCTGAGGCAGCTTGAACCCATCTCCCCTTTTCAGGGTGTGTGTAAATAACTATCTTTAAGAGCTGTCTGTTTCAGAGACCATCTTATCAGAATCCTCTGAAAATAATATTCCATAAAGCCTTAATCATAAACCACTGGCTATGGCTAAAGGTTTGTAATTTTGATATACAGTGCTGTGGTACTTGTATGTAGTCAAGCACGCTGGGACTAAGCTGAGTCGAGCATCACAGAGATAGTATTTAACAATGCAGTGTATTTAAGAGTATTGGTGGGGGGCAAAAAATCTGCATTTAAAAATTGCATCTAAAAATTCTTTCCTACTCATAGATTCTGTGTGATTCCACGACAGTCAAATCTCTGTCATTCACAAGAGTACAGGGAGACCTTATAAATACACTTGCATGTTGGAATTGGTTATAGTTTTCACTTAAAAAGATACATACATCTCAATGCGAGACAACTATGTATAGAGCTATTTATATGTCTGGGTTCCAGTAACATAAGTCACTTGGATTTTTCACTTTCACTGCCATAATATGCTGAGCACACCCTAAATTATCAGATACACCAATACTGCTCCTTCATAGCTCCGTACAGTGTCTTTACGAACGCCACATGTCTGTGTATACGCAGACAGCTACATTAACACACACACACACACATGCTGGATCGACACTGCTTCTTTGGAGCAATAACGCTTTTAAGTATCTGTTGTTTCCATTTTCTTGTTTCCAAAGCTTTTGTGTGAATTCTTCGAGCACATTTCTCATTATTCTCTCAGCCTTTCCTCTGCTGGATGGCTGGGGTTTCCAGACAGATAACCTGAAATGTCCCGGGAGAATTTACATAAAAACAATAAAGCCAAGGAAAAGGAAACCACAGAATATATACATGAGGGGTTAATAATGAGTTAATAATGAGTTGTGTCCTTGCCTCTGGAAAATGCCTCTGGAAGGTTTTGACAGGACCTTCCTTATGTTAACTTTCTTACATCGCAGAAACCTCTACCACAACTGCCACATTGTCCTGATGGTGGTATTTTCTGCAGAGAGGTCAGGCCAAACAAACACAGGTTTAAACTTTCTTAGGTTCAGATTTTTGAACTTAATGGCGTTCTTTAAGGAGAAGGTTATTTCCCCCACATTTTACAGAAAATACTTGTATTTAATTAGCAAAAGTGCTACTCTCTAATGAATGTACTGCAGTTTTATACTCTGCATAGAGAAAACAACACTCAGGAAACAATGAAAAATTATTGTTTGTATATGTTTCTCTTTCTCAAAAATGCTGGTGCTTGTTAGAAAAAGTGTGAAGTTGTGTTAATTGATCACTTACGACCCTTGAGGGCTGGAATTGGTTCCTCCTTTTTGTAGGAGGAATTGGATCTTGTAGTTCTTAGCAAAGAGACAATATAGATCAAGCCTTCCAGACAAAACTTGCCTATGACTGACTGTTCAAAAACACCCAAGGGAGTCCGGCACCTTGCCACAAGAGCAAGTCAGTGGGAACCAGATGCCTAAGGGTCTTAAGAGCTCTTGAAAATTTGTATATTAACAGAGATGCTTGTGTCCCGGATAGGGATATTCATTCATCCAGTAAAAGCATCTTGTGCAGCTGCTAATAGTCATGAGGGAAGCACTACTTGTGAAATTGAACTGCTTACAAGCTGAGTGTAACTGCCTAAATACTGCAGTCCTAGTGGAGAGATGAACTGTCGTACCAAAATGATTTCTCCAAGGAGTTAGTCTACAGCATTTCCACGAGAATCATCTGAACAGCTTTTTAATATCCAAATTAAATTTGCTTTTGTTTTCTTGGGTAGTCTTTGCTATCAAGCAGTGATTTCACTACGAATGAGGGGTTAGAATTTTCTGTGGAATGAAATTGTCAAATAAAATGTCAGGATAAATCAAAATGCTGGTTTAGATAAAGTCTGTACGTTTTGTTTAATGGGTTTGACTTAACTTTTAAATGAACATTTTAAACTGAAATTTTTGTTAAGATTAAAAGAATGAAACATTTGTTGAAAAAAAATGAAGCATTGTAATTCCGGAGTAATTGTTGTAGAAGGAGGGTTACTTTAACCTCAACAAATTTGTACTCTAAGCAGAGTATTTGCTTGGGAGGTTTGACTTTGAGTGAGGCACTTCCACTGAAATGCTTTGAAGTGTCTCTTGTTTTGAATGGATGTTCACTGGTTTGAACTGCTCTTCGCTGACTTGATCTATTTAAAAGACTTGGAAAAGAAGAAAGGGTCTTGTCAGTCCCTGACCTGCTGACAAGATCAACATATGGCCTGGTTCAAAACTGCCCTTTCTCTTGCTGGAGAAAAGGAAGAACTGGGGAAGAGGAAGAACTGGAAATGTAGACGCTGCCTGGTAGGATGCAGCAGTTCCTCAGGCTTAGCGTGGGGTGATGTCCAAAGGGAAAATGTTTGTGTATTCTTTTGCTTACATCATATTGTTTTGTTGTTTGTTTCTCTGAATATATAATGGTTTCCAATAGCATTCTGTGCTTCCTGTTTTCCAAGTCCTTTTCTTTTACAGTTTCTGTAAAGTTTTCTCATGGGAATGATCTCAATGTGTATATTTAGGCTTCATACTAAACGTATACAGTTCAAGTTATAAACAGCACATTGGTTCTGGGTTATTTGTCCCGCACATAGATGCCTTCAGCCTACCTTTCTGCCATGGCTAATGCATCCCCGTCTCAGGTAATTTGAACTAGCTAAAGGAGCTTGGTGGGAAATACAAAGATCTCGGTAAAACATAACAATATGGATGCTACTTCAAATTTTTATTTATTTTTAATTATTGTTTTTAATTAGTAAACTGCAAATAGTGAATTCAGTCCTGTTTGAACTGTTCCTACAGCTGTACTATTTACAGACATAGACACAAGTTTAATCCATCAGATTTGTCATGGATTTCCCATTAAATTTGGCCCCAAAGTGATTCAGTGTCCCAGTTCTTAATAGCCCTATGAATATACCCATTCAGTTGTATGTGCAAATATTCAGATTCCTCTGATTTAAGCTTTAAACAAAGCAGTAGGAAAAGGATAGCTGCATCCTTTCTAATACAGGCTGCTGGTCTAGTTTAGAGACAGCCATAAATTTAACATGAGAACCAGGGATGTAACAAGAAGCAGCTTGGACTGTAAAAAAGCTGTCTATAGACATACAAGATATTCTCAAATAGAACAAAATTTATTTTGACATGTTAAAGATTTAAACCTTTCGAACTACAGAAAAGACTACATTTTCCACAAAAAAAAAAAAAAATACAGTTGAGTATTCCTTAAAAAACAGAAGAACTCAAAGATAAATAGGATGACAATATTCAGGGAGCATTTCTTCCCTGCAGACAGGGCAGCGTGGTGTACTCTGAAGGGCGGTGAACAGGCAGCAACAGCAGAATAGATGTCCACAAGTGGTTGAAGTAAGCTGCTTTCCCTGTCGCAAAATCTAGAAGAAATAAATCACAACAGGTGTTTAGAATAAAGAATTTACCTTTGCACAGCTCACTCTCTGCCCCGCTCTCCCTCTGACAAAAAAGAAACAATGGCAACATGTGGCTCCTTACCTCCGAGTAGATCTCCATGCAAATTGGACATTTAATGGGACCAGACGGCCTGGCAGGAGAGAGAACAAAACCAGAAAGAAGGGACATCCATTAATTTCATTTCTAGAAGCCAAAGCAGTTGTCAGAAATCAAAGCATCCCCTACTCTAATTGAGTAACATCCCAGCCCAGTACCATAGTCATACCAACAAACTCCTTCCTTGTAAAATGTGTGATTATATGAAGCGCATTTTCCTACTGTTCGGCTCCGTCATTCACAGCATTTCAGGGTCTCTCAATCATAGCGTCAGAGGTGTTTAGGGAAGGATTTGATGATCAACAGAACAAAACTTTGTGTTGTGGCTTTACATGTTTTTTTGGAATGACTTCTCGCCTACAGTGCAATTATATCTTAGGCGTGAAGCTTTTGTACAGTAATCCAACACAGCTAAAAGCCTGCAAAGCAGTTTTCCAGTTTGTACTGTATATCAGAAATTAGCATTTAGGAAGACACTTTATTGGTTACATACATATCGTTCTCTCTTGTTTCATGCTCCTCATGCATTAGGTCACAGAAGTCCCACCATCCCTGGTCTATCAGTCTGAGAAGTGTTTCTTCTTGGCTCTCTGTAATTTAATGATGGCAAGTTAGATTATAAACTTATAGCCCTGGAACTATCCCTCAAATGCACGCTTATAAATAGTCTGTGACTTTTGTCTTTAGTTCCTTTCCTACAATAGAGGCCAATCATCCTTTTGACAATTCCTTACCCAAAGCAGAGAGTCCAGTAAAGAAAGTGCTGATGAAAACTATTACCAACTCAGGGCTTACAGAATATCTGTGTTTCCAAAACTAAAAAATAAGCCATATTTTGAGGAGCTTTGATGTATGGACCCCTCACCACAAGAAGGATGTTGAGGGTCTGGAGTGTGTCCAGAGAAGAGCAACGAAGCTGGTGAAGGGGCTGGAGAACAAGTCGTACAAGGAGCGGCTGAGAGAGCTGGGGTTGTTTAGCCTGGAGAAGAGGAGGCTGAGGGGAGAACTTATTACTCTCTACAACTACCTGAAAGGAGGTTGTGGAGAGGAGGGAGCTGGGCTCTTCTCCCAAGTGACAGGGGACAGGACAAGAGGGAATGGCCTGAAGCTCCGTCAGGGGAGGTTCAGGTTGGATATCAGAAAAAAATTCTTCACAGTAAGAGTCATCGGGCACTGGAACAGCTGCCCAGGGAGGGGGTCGAATCGCCTTCCCTGGAGGTGTTTAAGGAACGGGTGGATGAAGTGCTTAGGGACATGGTTTAGGGAGTGTTAGGAATGGTTGGACTCGATGATCCAATGGGTCCTTTCCAACCTTGTGATTCTGTGATTCTGTGATTCTGTGATTTTGTATGATCTTTCAGATACTTTCTAAAATATCTGATAGCTACTATCAAACACAGAGTGGATCCTTTTTCCAAGACAATGGCCAGATATTTTGGCACTGCAGTTTGCATTTCGGTCAAAGCAGATCCAATCCATGCTGTGCAAGTTCATTGGAAAGAAAGCATAAATAAACCTAGGAAAATTGCATTATTGGTTGTAAAGTGTCAACTCACCTTCAGAATCCTTGAATTGAAGCACATAGAAAGAGAGAAAAAAGAAAAATGTAATTAGACTTTAGCGTGACCCACAAGTGATATGTACAAACATCAGAGAAGCTATGAAGCTAGACTATAACAAGCTATGATTGTTAGAATATCAGCCTGTTTTTCTGAGCAAGAAAATTAAAAGTAGCAGTAACTCAGCTCCTGGTCTGAAAAGAAGTAATCAGGTGCTCCTGATTCTGCTCACACAGCTGCAAAGTGGTAGATGTGGAGGCAGATTAGGAACCACCTGAACATGCTCCTACCTGCTCCCCAATATCAGAACCCTAATCTCACTTAGGCTGGGGGAGATTCTTCCCCTCTTTCTCCCTCAAAAAGGCAACTTTAGGTGTGAGATCCAGAAATACTCTACACCTGCTGAAGGAAACACCCAACCCCAAAGCACTGACAACTTAACTTTGAGCCTACAGCTCATCCTTAAAGTCAGATTCTACCAGGAAGCACAACAGAAAGCATATTTGAACACAAAATTCAGATAAACATGCTGTTCATTACTTACAGAATAAGAATGAAGGGAACTTCCTCCAGGAGAATCATCATCAGTATCTTCACTGTCGCCATCGTAACATTAAAAACACAATGTCAGAATTCAAATCAGAGGTTGCGAAGCAGCAAAATTTCCTGCCAGTATTTAAGAGACTGAAGTAGGATTCAACCTGGCCCTTATTAGTTCAGGTTGATTTATAGATTTAATTGCATGTAACATTTTACAGTACTATGCTGTAAATCTCCCTGTCTCATGTCTCGTCCCCTCTTTCTCACAGTCCAATGCACAGCAGAAACTGAAAAAGCCATAGAGTTACCTGGAAACCAACCACCCCTTCAAATCCTTCCAGGGATTTCAGAGGGCAAGTTACATTTCTACAGAGGAGGTGTAGGAGACTGTTTAAATTCGGATAATAACTGTAATAACTTGATGGCCAAGTACGGCCTCTCACATGAGGGACAGGGAATGACTAAGGACAACATTTCAATCATCTTCGTAAAACACGGGAGTTCCCAAATAGCGTTTGCTCCTCTCGGCAGTGGCAGCTGCAGTAACTCCCAGCTCATCGCAACTGACATTCAGACGGCTGAGCAGCACGTGAGTACCTCTCTCACACAGCCCATCTAGCACGAGTGGGGAATGTATCGCACCTCAGGAACAGACTAAAACAGGGCTCAGGGGGCTTGTTGGGTACCGATGCCATACCAGGGGCTTTCTAAAGGCAGAGGTTTCCCTTCCTCCCCAAAAAGTATCCAGAAACGGGTAAATATACACGTTAGAATGGAACCCCAACCCTCCAGAAGCACTTTGAATTTCTTCTTTTCTGCATTCCGGAACCGTCTTGTGGTAAATACACTTTAAATCTATGCTGTGCAAGTTTGTTGGAAAAGGAAGAACCCCAAATTTAGAACAATTCCATTACCAGTTGTAAAGCGTCAACTCACCTTCACCAGACTGGCACCGATGCATATGGAAGAGAGAGAAAAGAAAAATACGATTAGACTATGGTGTCAACCCCCACTATAACACACAACTACAGTTCACAAGTTAGGAATGGTAGAATATCACTGCATTTTTTGATCAAGAACATTAAAAGCAGTGGTAACTCAGCTCCTGCTCTGAAAAGAAGTAATCGGGTGCTCCTGATTCTGCTCACACAGCTGCAAAGCAGTAGATGTGAAGGCAGTTTAGGAACCACCTGAACACGCTCCTACCTGCTCCCCAATATCAGGACCCTAATCTCACTTAGGCTGGGGGAGATTCTTCCCCTCTTTCTCCCCCAAACAGGCAACTTCAGGTGTGAGACCCAGAAACACTCTACACCTGCTGAAGGAAACACCCAACCCCAAAGCACTAACAACTTAACTTTGAGCCTACAGCTCATCCTTAAAGTCAGATTCTACCAGGAAGCACAACAGAAAGCATATTTGAACACAAAATTCAGATAAACGTGCTCTTCATTACTTACAGAATCAGAATGAAGGGAACTTCCTCCACAAGAATCATCAGAAGAATCTTCCCTGTCGCCATCGTAACCTTGAAAACACAATGTCAGAATCCAAATCAGAGGTTGCAAAGGAGTAAGATTTCATGCCAGCATTTAAGAGACTGAAGTAGGATTCAACCTGGCCCTTATTAGTTCAGGTTGACTTATAGCTTTAATTGCATGTCACATTTTACAGTGCTATGCTGTAAATGTCCCTGTCTCATGTCTCGTCCCCTCTTTCTCACAGTCCAATGCACAGCAGAAACTGAAAAAGCCATAGAGTTACCTGGAAACCAACCACCCCTTCAAATCCTTCCAGGGATTTCAGAAGGCAAGTTAGATTTCTATGGAGGAGGCTGTTTAAATTCAGATAATAACTGTAATAACTTGATGGCCAAGTACGGCTTCTCCCGTGAGGGATGGGGAACGACTGAGGACAACATTTCAATCATCTTCATAAAACACGGGAGTTCCCAAATAGCGTTTGCCCCTCTCTGCAGTGGCAGCTGCAGTAACTCCCAGCTCATCACACTGGACATTCAGACGGCTGAGCAGCACGTGAGTACCTCTCTCACACAGCCCATCTAGCACAAGTGGGGAATGTATCACACCTTTGGAAACTACTAAAACAAGGCTCAGGGGGCTTGTTGGGTACCGATGCCATACCAGGGGCTTTCTAAAGGCAGAGGTTTCCCTTCCTCCCCAGGAAAGGGTCCACAAACTGGTAAACATACATGTTAACTGGAAACCCAGCCCTCCAGAAGCACTTTGAATTTCTTTTTTTCTGCATTTCAGGACTGTCTTGTGGTAAATACAATTTAAATCTATGCTGCTCAATTTTTTGGAAAAGGAAGAACCACAAATGTAGAGCAATTTCGTTATCAGTTGTAAACTGTTAACTCACCTTCACCAGACTGGCATCGACGCATATGGAAGAGAGAGAAAAGAAAAATACGATTAGACTTTGGTGTCAACCCCCACTGTAACACACAACTACAACTAAACAAGTTAGGAATGGCATGATATCACTGCATTTTTGATCAAGAACATTAAAAGTAGCAGTACTCAGCTCCTGGTCTCAAAAGAAGTAATCAAGTGCTTGTGGTTCTGCTCACATGGCTGCAAAGCGGTAGATGTGGAGCTTAGGAACCAGGTTAAGAGCTGCTGATTGAAAAAGACAAGCCAAAAGTTCCTCTTGTCTCTGGTGCAGCTGGGGCCGGGGCAGTGCACATGATCTTGCCACGCTTGAGGCCTTGCCTTTGCAAAGGCTCACGAACGAGAGCACCAGGAGAGACACCCCCCCCCCATGCTCTTCCCACCACTTGTTTCTGGTTCTGCACAGCAGCAGTGGCCTCCCAAAACTGAGGTTCTAAACTACACAGACAGGATGGAATGCCACCCTAGCTGTAAAGCTAGTAGGAAAAAAAAAAATTTTAATAATATTAAATTAAACCAGTTTGTGACATGGTCAGCTACTGATGTGCTTGCATTCCTTTGGTTGGAGAAAAAGAAGGCGCTACTGCAGTTCAAGTTTTTCTATTTGTGAAAATCAGTGATCTCCTTCACTTTTGATTTCCTTAATTGGCCAATATCTTTAATATGTCTCGAAAAGCTCCCATATTCAATTACATTTCCGTATATCACGCCACACATGAGTGGTATCTCTTTTACTAAGCAGCACCTTCAGAGCAGCTACAGTATTGACCTGTAACGTGTGGCTTTCATGCACTGACAAGTCCACTTTGAGTCTACAACTCATCCTTAAAGCCAGATTCTATCAGGAAGAACGATGCAAACCTAATCTGAACACAACATTTACATAAACGTGCTGTTCCTTACTTACCTGAACAATATCGTCAGATGCGTCTTCAACTTCAGATTCAGATCTTTCCCCTCCAAGATCCTCACCAGATGGATGGGAACCCTCAGCTTCTTCAGCAGCTTCAAAACACAATGTTAGAGTCAAGATCAGAGGCTGCAAAGGAGTAAACTTTCCTGCCACTATGCAACAGACTGAGGTAGGATTCAACTTCACTCCTACCAATTCAGGTTGACGTACAGCTTTATTTGGATATTATAATTTTACAGTACTTCTAAAGGCAGGTTTCCATTCCTCCCCACAGAAGGACCCAGAAACCGCTAAGCATGCATGTGAAGTGGAAGCCCAACCCTTGAGAAGCAGTTTATGTTTTTCCCAAGCTATAATGAAAGCTTACCACTGTCTTTCCTTGACTGAGATTCAGCATCCCTTTCTCTTTCCGAATCCATCAGCCTCAATCGTTTTGCCACTGGACTGCAATTAAGTCCTCCTCTGCGGCGCTTCCGTCGGTTCTAAGAGAGACCAAGGTCTTAGCACTTTCTTTAGGACTAATTCTAATGTGGCCCTCAGCTTTGTAGCACCATTGAGAGCACACCACGAGACACAAAACTCTCTCCTGAAAGGCTGTTGTAGGCAAAGGATGGTGCCATTTGTCACTCCTAGCTGAACACACCGCATCCAAGAAACACGTCACCCCAGACCTCTTGGCACTTGTGCCACAAAGAGAAAACAGATCATGATGGTTTGCAAGTGAAAAGGAAGGTGAAGTTATGTGAATATGCTCATGTTTCAGTGTATTTACTACAAACCCAGAAAATTATTTCTAGTAGTTCTGTAAACAAGGTGGGTTAAGAATTTGGTTTGCAATGGGGAGTAAAATTGTTTACCTGGAGAGCGGGTTCTCTTAAATACATGCCCTCTCTCACATTTCCTTTCTCAAGCCACCAGTTTCTATCCAAAACTAAAGGTTAGGTATCACAGTTTGCTATTTGCATCCCAGACACCTACAACTGCACCTGAAGCCTTAGTTGATCTTATCCAATCCCTAAACGATACACCATCATAAGCTCGTTTGTTAGAAAACTAGAAAAATCCTAAGTTTAACAGAAAGCAACCCATTGACTCTTGACCCCTCATTTCTTCCCCTCTTTGTCAGCAGAGGGATCAAAGCTAATTAGAAGGCTATGAGCCTGTGCTCCGCTTAAGAAACATTGAGAGCAGTCAACTGAAGAGGGATGTGCAGGTTCTCGAACGTGTCCTGAGGAGGGCAACAAAGCCGGTGACAGGGCTGGAAGGAATGTCTTGTCAGGAGCAGCTGAGGACTTTGGGCTTGTCTAGTTTGGAGGAAAGGAGGTTGAGGGGCCACTTCCTTGATCTCTGCAGCTTCTTGATGAGGGGCAGTGGAGAGGGAGGTGCTGAGCTCTTCTCCCTGGGATCCACAGATAGGATGTGTGGGAACGGTTCAGAGCTGTGCCACGGGAGGTTTAGACTGGACGTGAGGAAGCATTTCTTTACCAAGAGGGTGGTCAAACACTGGAACAGGCTTCCTGGCCAAGTAATCAATGCCCCAAGCCTGCCAGTGTTCAGAGGCTTTTGGACAATGCCCTTGACAGCATGCAGTAACTTTTGGCCAGACCCGCAGCGGTCAGACAGGTGGACTGGGGGATCGTTTTAGGGCCCTTCCAATGGGAAAGGCTTTTTAAAAATCACCAACGCTTCCATGTAGAATTACCCCAGAGGTTTTCTCACCATCACCCAATGTTCTCACCTGAGACGAAGACAACTAACACTCAGAGTTTGCTCCTGAGCAAAGGAAGTCAGGAACTGATGTCCAGTCTCCAGCACGCCCAGTGCAGGACTTGCGTGGTCATCTGCTGACACAACAATCTTTGTCCCGGCAGCGGGGGATCTGCTTACATAACCCATCTTGAAACAGTTCAAGACAGGTAGTCTTTCTCTTGCTGGGAAGTCAAACTGTTTCCCAGCAAAGCCCGCACGAGCATGGAGAGGCTAGGGAAGAACAACAACACAACCAGAGGATGCAGCAAGGCATCAGGCTGCTGTAAACAAGGTTCAATGGAAAACACTGACACTCCATCTTCTGTGGCTTACAATTCAACTTGAGATGCACAAAACTTGTGGTACTTCAAAGGGCACGCAAAAGCTAAAAAGTTTCTTGGTAAACAGTTTCTACTTTGTGGGACCTAAATTTCAATTAGATCTGTTGAGACAAAAAGTAGAAAGTGAGACTTGCAGGGACGGAGGTGTGCCAAGTCTTCTTAGGCTATGGCTGGTACTCTGCCAAAGTTGCACAGATACCTGACTCGCCCTCATCCCCAGAGTCAATCCCTTGACATCCTCTTCTCATCATCCTTCTTGTGCTGAAGCCACCCAAGGGAAACTCGCCACAAAGATTTATTGTCCCTCCCCTCCCCTTTTTAAGCAACTGGGATTAAGCTGCTTCGGTGGCCCTTACATATCTTCACAGTTTTCATCTTGAGCTGGCTTCTCTCCATGCTTCAAGCAATCTTTAGCAGTGTTGCAACGTCTCTGTGGGTTTGGGGACCCAAATGCCAGCCTGTGCTGTCACCGCACCATCCCCAGCATGCTGCAGACCTTGCTTGCAGTTTGGTATCGATGGGAGCACACAGGAACCAAATGGCTTCAACATTTTAGCAGTTGCCAGATGGCCACAAGGCAGAACCCGCACAGTCCTGACAGCAGGGCTGAAGCAAAGCTATTCAAAACCAGGGTGGGGAAGGGATTGCATTTCTTCAGGTAGCCTTTACGGAACAAAAGTCTCTCTGCGCTACTACATCCAGAAACATCCTAAGAAACACCCTCTACTTTGGGGCTGCAATCTCCCACAAAGAGCTTGACACAGCTAATTGGAAGAGCTGCTTTAGTCAAAGGCTTCCTACAGATCTCTAGGATGGCTTAGCACAGACACACCAGAACTCAATGTTAACTAAATGCACCCCACAGTTGTGCCTCCCCAGAGCACAGAATGGTGCTTCTAAAGGCTTCCATAACCAAGCAACTGCCAAAAGGCACTTGAGGTTTCATTTTAGACATTAGCTTTAATGTTAAGAGGCCAAAGTTTAGCCTTCCTAGATGCGACTGCTGCAGGTGTGGATGACAGAATGCTGACTTAATCTTACCTAGATGAGATTACTCTCATCCTGTTTGTATCAGCTCATCTGGGATTCCACTTCCACTTGAGGTTTTAGCTGTTAGGGGTTTAATGCAGACATTTCTAAGTCAGGCCTGGGGAGGGAGGAATGGAAGGAAGGAAGGGAAGGGAAGGAAGGGAAGGAAGGAAGGGAAGGGAAGGGAAGGAAGGGAAGGGAAGGAAAGGAAGGAAGGAAGGGAAGGGAAGGAAGGAAGGGAAGGGAAGGAAGGGAAGGAAGGGAAGGAAGGGAAAAAAGGGAGGAAGGGAAAAAAAGGGAGGGAGGAAGGAAGGAAGGAAGGAAGGAAGGAAGGAAGGAAGGAAGGGAAGGAAAGGAAGGAAGGAAGGAAGGAAGGAAGGAAGGAGGGAGGGAGGGAGGGAGGGAGGAAGGAAGGAAGGAAGGAAGGAAGGAAGGAAGGAAGGAAGGAAGGAAGGAAGGAAGGAAGGAAGGAAGGAAGGAAGGAAGGAAGGAAGGAAGGAAGGAAGGAAGGAAGGAAGGAAGGAAGGAAGGAAGGAGTGACTGGCTTACAGCAGATACACCAGAGTGCTCCTGCCTCGCTGAAAGAGAGGAATGCTCTCTCCTAGGACATGTGCCTGACTTCTCTTGGCTTGTCAAAACGCTCGTCTAAAGAAAGCTGGGAAAGCCTCAGGGCAAAGGGAGATGCAACTTCTCTCTCAAAAAGCTGCCAACCAAACACCAAGACTGCCACCAAACATCTTGTAAAGCTTCCTACTTCCTAAAGCCCTGGTAATACAATTACTGAATTGCTGGTCCTGTGCACCGGGCTAAAACCAGTCGGGTGTCAATACAACAACTGCCGAGAACAGCAAAGGGAACGTACTGAACTTGAAGCATTACGCTGGGCACGTGGGCAGACTCGATGCAGCCAGCACATCTGTAGGTAGTCTGGCACTCAGCTGACAAGGGCAAAACACACAATTTGTTTCTTCTTTATCACCAGCAAGCCTTTAGAAGACTCTCTTCTACTTAGTTATCAGGAGAAAGTGCTAGAGAACAGTTACAAACCCAAGAGACCATCTCATCCCATTAGAAATTAAATTCAGTGTGGTGATGCCAATACAGGAATTCTGGGCAGTTAAACCATTCCAAAAACGCTTTTTACATTGTAGATGTTGCCAACTGTCCATGTATCACAGCATCATCGTATAGTTCGGGCTGGATGGGACCTTAAATATCATGTAGTTCCAGCGCCCCTGCCATAGGCAGGGACAGCCCACTAGATCAGGCTGCCCAAGGCCCCATCCAACCTGGCCTTGAACACCTTCAGGCATGGCTGTTCAACCAACCCACCACCTCCCTGGGCAACCTGCGCCAGTGCTTCGTATCTCACGGAGGGGTTTTTTTATGTACTTTATATCTCATGGAGTTCATAAAGTCATCTACACATTCAAACCTTCTGCTTACGAAGCCCCAATTGCTGGTTAACAGTTGGTTATTTTATTGCATTCCCTGCTTATCAATTCAATATTGATTTGTAATGAAACAAGACATCATTACAGGACTTACTGTACGTGGGCAAAGACGGTATAGGAGAAAGTAATACAGTCATGAGCTTAGACAATAAATCCAAACATGTAAGGAAATGGCAAATTGTATTTTGAGATTTAAATATTCCCTATCCATATACAAGGGTAGGAATAATTTAGAGAGCAAGAAATAACAAAATATTCAGACTCCTCTTATTAAGCCTAAAGAAAAGCAGTAGGAAATGGGTTAGCGGTCTCCTTTCTGACAGAGGCTGCTGCTCTGGACAGACATGGCTGTAAATTTAACTTCAGAAGCAGGAACGTAAGCAGCAGCTTGGACCATACAAAAAGCTGTCTATCTACGTACAAGGAATTTTCCGAAAAAAAAAATCAGTTTTATTTGGATGTGCGTACAACCTGCTGCTATTTAAATTTTTAGAGCACTGAAAACACAACATGGTCCCCCAAAGCCCAGTTGTGTCAGTCCTGAGAAAGAGAAGCACTCACATATAAATGGGATGATATTGTCTGTGAGTAAGTTTCTTCCTGCAGGTTGGGCAAGAGTTGGCATTCTTAAGCGAGTGAAGGAGGTACTGAATGCAGAAGACGTGACCGCGTTTGGTTGACACAAACAGTCGTCCACTCTGCATAATCTGGAAGAAAAGAAATCACAACAGCTGTTGGTTTCTTGGCTGGAGGCAAACAGGACTTGGAATATCTAGGATCACCACTTTGCTACTATAATAATGTGGAGTGCACTGATCTTTTAGGGCGAGCTTGGTAAGGATCTCTCCCTCTACATGCACCACCCACAATGATGTTGAGTTACAAGCTAGTTTCACTGCCAAGCCAAGCTCTGCACTGCAAACCAGCTGGCTGTAGTGCCCCACGTAACCCAAGAGAGTTGCACAGCTCACTCTCTGCCCCGCTCTCCCTCCGACAAAAAAGAAACAATGGCAACATGTGGCTCCTTACCTCCAAGTGGACATCCATGCAAATTGGACATGTAATGGGACCAGACGGCCTGGCAGGAGAGAGAACAAAACCAGAAAGAAGGGGCATCCATTAATTTCACTGTGCACTGAGGGTTGCCCACACATAAAACAACATGTCATCTTGTCAGAAGTCAAAGCATCCCCTACTTCCATCTAGCAATACCCCAGCCTAGTAACGTTCATACCAAGGAACTCCTTTAAGAAGTGGAGGGCAGGAACACTAACGTAAGGAAATAGTCAAACATCAATTTCTGGTTCAGAGAAGGAAAGGTTGACTTGGTGGCTATTACCAAGCTGTGGTTGCAGATGTAACTCTCCTGCCTTCAGCCTCCAGGACAGCTGTACTGCACGTACACTTACTAAGAGAAACAGGTATTCTCTGCATTTAGGACTTGTCAGACTAAAATGCTGAATACTACTTTATCATAAAGTGGAAGATCTTCCTGCCACGTGTAGTTACAAATCAATTGCTATTTGAAATGATCACGGGAAGCTGCTCTCTTAAGTCTTTACCATAAGCACTTGTCTATTATGTCATCACCTCTGCTAAGCTACAGTTTCTAATTTATTACTCCTACTGAAATAAAACCCATGAGATATCCTTTATCTCATAATCTTCAATTCGAGCAGTGAGCACTACTACTTGTGCATACATAATCAAACGCCATTAATTCTCCCATTTTTGCTACTCAATTTCTTTATGCAGCAGGCCTAACACCAATTCAGTCATTACAACTGATGAGAATCTTCATGGAAGCAAGAAGAATTTAACAGTGATAGAGAGCTGTCTACAGGGTAACTCTGTCGTCTCCAGCACCAGTACTCTTTTCCCAATACTAAATAATGTAGCACTGTCCTCTTTCAGCCTTACCGTAGCAAAGCAGAAAGGCACGTTCTTGAAGAGAACCTTGAGACTAAAGGAACAAAACATTCATTTTTTCATGTTAACTAATTAATGGGATTTATTCACCTACATAGTTTAAAGGCAAAATTTAAAAATCTACAAATTCATTGGCAAAATGCACTATGTTTTAGAATAGTACAAGACATTTAAGTGCCATATTTAAGACCTGATACCCAAAATACTCACATCAAAGTTCCATATCCATTTCTCTCCTACACTGCCTTCCAGGAACCTAAAAGGCTCAAAGCACATCAGCTTTATCCAACCCTCTATTACCCCACACAAAACACTTTCAAAAACCATCTCTCTCACAGTTCTCACATTCACCTTCCCTAGTCACGTGGGCACCTGGTTTCACTTAATTAGTCTAATGCATTTCGCCTTTCTTCACATAATGGACTGCTCCTACAGCAGGAGTTGACTGTTTTCTCTACCCGAACAGTGAGATTGTCACCTCATGTGCCAACATACCACAGAGCTCCATGACATACATATACAGAACAAGAACTGGCTATAACGGTATTACCTCCACAATTGCCTTGCAAGTGTTCCTTGGGAAGAACAGTCACCGCTCCAAGAGAAAAAAGGCAGGTAAGTGGCACAGTGTCTAAAAAAAGGGAGTGAATGAATAATAGTTTTCACTGGAATTTGCCAAGCTGCCTTGACACCAAGTCTCATCTACACCAATGAAAATGAAAATATTTCCAGATCTATCATCACTACCAGAGCGATGCAGGAGAAGTAAATAGAACACATTATGAGCTATGGCCTGTGACCAATCTTCCTTCCCTGCTGTACTTCCACACACTCATCTTTGTAGTGCCATACAAAGTTGTACTACTCTCTTGGGCCGGCTTTTTATCCTAAAGTACAAATGGTATCATTTCATCATCATGCAAAATGTCATGTTGTACTCATTGACAGTGGAAACAAACTAGAATGTGCACAAGTTAAGACTTCAAAAATAAGCCAGGCTATAGCAATATAACTTAGACCTGTAGAAGAAAAGCCAAATTCAGTGTTTGCTAGGTCATAAGGCATACGTACTTTGAACTTGTAGTTTCATCCTCCACTGGTCCCAGTTCTTGACTCACTTTATCTGTCATGTACACATCATTTATCTCTTGATTCATCCTCATCATCGTTACTCAGTACACAGCTGTCCAACTGACGCTGGCTTCTTAGACGGAGACTTCTCCTTTGTCATTGATTCTCTGCAATTTCATTTTGGGAAGTTAGATATATTATAACCCATATATCCCAGGAACAATCCTGGAAACTTGCGATTATAAATACACTATAATGGTTCATATTTTAAGTGGACCGTATTCAGCTGGGTTAAAAGGAATAAACAAGCTAGACATCGTAAACATTCTGCCACATTTCGACACAAACCATTTGCTCTAATCACCCTACAAATGGCTGAAAAACCATCTTAAAGATTCTCTGTGTTTTAATATAGAGTTACACTACCTGCGAATAAATCTACCCTGTAAAGGGAAGCTCCTCTACCAATTACACAACATCCTTCTCTCTAAATTGGAGAGAGATGGATTTGATGGGTGGATGGTACGGTGGATAAGAAACTGGTTGCATGTCGTACTCAGAGAGTAGTGGTCAACAGCTCGATGTCCAGATGGAGATCCGTGACAAGTGGTGTCCCTCAGGGATCTGTACTGGGACCAGTGCTGTTTATTATCTTCATCAATGACACAGACAGCGAGATTGAGGGCACACTCAGCAAGTTTGCAGATGACGCCAAGCTGAGAGGGGCAGTTGCCACACCGGAGGGACGGGATGTCATCCAGAGAGACCTGAACAGGCTGGAGAAGTGGACCTGTGTGAACCTCATGAGTTTCAACAAGGTCAAGTGTAAGGTCTTACACCTGGGTCGGGGCAATCCCCAATTTCAACACAGGATGGGGGATGATGTGATTGAGAGCAGCCCGGCAGAGAAGAACGTGGGGGTGCTGGTCAATGAGAAGCTCGACATGAGCCGGCAATGCGTGCTTGCAGCCCAGAAGGCCAACCGTATCCTGGGCTGCATCCAAAGAAGCATGGACAGCAGGTCGAGGGAGGGGATTCTGCCCCTCTATTCCTCTCTTGCGAGACCCCACTTGGAGATCCGTGTCCACTTCTGGAATCCTCAACATAAGAAGAATATGGAACTGTTGGAACGGGTCCAGAGGAAGGCTACAAAGATCATCAGAGGGCTGGAGCACCTCCCTACGAGGACAGGGGGAGAGAGTTGTAGTTCGTCAGCCTAATGTCTCCTTTGACATTTTCATCATCTTCCTCCTGAATTGAGGTAACCTGAAAATGGACTCATATTGCCCAAGATTAAAGGAGATTAGAAAAAATTAAATTGCCTGGTTTGTAAAACCCAAATGTTAAACAACTGCTGTTAGTTTTTAACAAATAGAAACTGCATGTGTTAATTACCTCTGCATCTCCAGCGTACATGTAATAATAATCGAGTACGAATAAATCAAAATGACAGAAATAGCTACAAAATTAAAGCTCCTTCCTCCATAAGTATTCAGCTACAACTTTTATTACAAGCATTTTTTACTTGCTCATTGAGAGCACACAACAGATGACAGTTAAACAGCAACTAAGAACATACAAAACCATCTCAGATATGATCAGAACAAAGTCTGAAAGGTGAAAAGGATTAACTTGCTATACCTACAACTATTCTAACACTTAAAGTAAGAAAAAGGATCCACACTTGTTAATATTGTCAGTACTAAATTCAAAACATGTTAGACTACCTAAAGAAAGTCCTATATCCACAAAAAACCTTCCTCTTTAGTTCCTTTACTGCAATATAGGCTAAAAAAGCCTTATGACATTTTCATATCCAAAGCAGAGCCAAGTGCTCAAAGTGATAATGAAAATTATTACCAACTTAGGGCTTAAAGAACTTCTGTGTTTAAAATTTTTTAAAAAAGGAAAATATCTGAGCAGCGGCAATGCATACTTTCTATAAGCTCCACGAGTGACTATGAAGCACAGACTGGATCCATGGCCAGATATTTTAGCGCTGTTCTTTGTCTTTTGGTAAATGCACTTTCAATCCATGCTGCTCGAGATTGATGGAAAAGAAAAAAAAAGAAAAGAAAAAAAGAAAAAAATATACTTCACGACAATTTGATTATCAACTGTAAAGCATGAACTCACCTTCAACAACCTTGCATTCAAGCTTACTTTCTTGAATGCACCACAGCTCAAATTATTAGTGCACAAGAACAAAAGCAAACAAAACGCTTGCAAGCTTCGAACACTTAGAGATACCTTCATCAATAAGATTCCCTTAAAGATTTTCAGAACCTCAGGAGCTCTCGATTCAAATCCAGCACCAAGACTCCCAAGACTGGATAACACATCAGAGTTACTGCATCAAAATTCTAGAATTAAGACTGGACCAAAAAAAAAAAAAAAAAACAAAACAAAACAAAACTTTTTTTTTTTAATGTAACAACTTAGCAGATCACATTACCCAATAAATAGGTTTGACTTTTACAGACTTTTCATTGCATCACGGCAGGATGACACCATCCCAGAAAAGGCCACTCTCCCATCCTCTCAGACGCACAGCTCCGCACATGCAGTCAGTGTTCCTGTCATTTAGTTCTCCCAAGGGCATAAGTAGTGTTATCCTCATAACAAAGTTTAAGGTTTATTCCAGCAGGCTTACAAGCTTTTTAAGGACTATAGCCACCGACCTTTCTCTATACAGCTAGATACTCGAGAAAAATAAAAGTAGAACCACCTAAATTAAGAATAGTTTACACTAGCAGTAAAAGAATACTGATTCCCATAATCCTCATTTAAATCTCCTTTTAATATGTTCCTCCATAGAAAGTTAACATTTTCACTGATTTCATATTGACCTAATTTAGCATGTTTGAATTACAGGTCAAACCCCATGGATTCCCTAGACAACACAAACTGAAAACTTAGTTCTAACACCACTCTGAAAGGCTTGGTCTTCCACACGCTTAGCATGAACCGAGGCAAATTAGCTTAAGCAACAAGTAGACAGTTTTACCATGACTAACACAAACAAGACTTCAGCTCATTATCGTTCTAAACATTACCAATACACTAAAGGGACTACTTGAAGAAAACCACAATGTCAGTCTGTCTGGTGTGTTCAGGCTATGGGCAAAAAAACAGTATAAGATTGTATTCGTCAATACACGATATGCTATGCCTTTATGACTTTGCTTCTCATTTCCACTCTTAAGAGCTCTCTTTGCACTCCTAACAACAGGAAACAGAGCATCAAAGATGCAGTGTATAAAACCAAATTCTCTGGTCAGAAGATGCACGTACCAACCACAAAGTGCACGTCAGAAAGGGTTTTTATCACGGTGAACAGTAATCTGCCATTTCACTCTTTCAAACCTTTCTATCCTGTGTATTTCCAGTGCTTTTAAAGACGTTCTCATTTTTGCATTACACCAACTTGAGTGAAAACAGAAGCTGAGTCTTTTGTTTTAGCCAAATTAGGTGAAACAGTCCAGTTCTACAAAAGCTTGGCCAGAGGCACTATAAAAACAGGGAAGATGAGAGATAAACACCCTACCATAGAAATATACCAACCTGCCCGCTCTAAGCAGTCACTTACACCTACAGGCAAACAAGACAGACGTTTATGAGCAGCCTCACCAAAAAAACCCTAAACCACCACCACCAAAACCCAAACAAACCCAAAACAAACCAAAGAAGTTAAGAAAACACTCTGAGAAGAAAACAGACCAAAACTGTAAGTTGGTCAGACATCCTGTGTCAGAAAGAACAAAAAAAGAGGAAGGTTGGACAGCAGAAAAGCTTCTCCTTGTCCTTATCCAGAGGTTTCTCTGGAAAAGGCTACAGCTGCTTTCAATCCTCCCCAAATCAGATATAGAGGAAAGAAAAAAGAAGTTGAGTCTTCTCTCAGCCTGTGAAAAGTGGGGGGGCTGCTGAGGTAGGAGGGTGGGAGGACAGAGCCATCCATAGGAGACCGAGAATGCCATCACCTCCTCCCCAGCACTCTCCGAGTCTCTTTCTGAGGGGCCCCCACATGACCCCCCCTTTTTGACCCCTCCTCTTCCCCTTTGCCCCCCCCACCTCTCACCACATCCTCAGGGCATCAGTGCCCCCACAAAAAAGGCTCAGCCGGGGGTGCAACCAGGGATCCCCCCAATTCCTCCTCCTCGTAGGGCCCCAAGCCCTTCTTGGGGGCTCTAGTGCTCAAAATAGGGCGTAAGAATCGGGGGGTGGGGATGCAAAAAACCTCTTTTACCTCCTTTCCCGCCCAGTGTCACCTACCTTGGTGGGGCAACAGCGCTTGATCCCGGCTTTGTGGGGTCACGGAGGGGTCTCGGGGGGCAAATGGGGGGTAAGAGGGGGATAAGGGAGCAACCGAGGGCTCTGGAGGGCAGAACTGTGGGGAAATGGCGGGTGAAGGACGAGGTCAGGGGGCAAAGGAGGAGTCGGGGCAAAATGGCGAGGGGGCACAGGGGGGTCATTGGGAACATGGGGGGGCATTGGGGACAAAGGGTTGCATGGGGGGACATGGGGACACTGGGGATCATTGAGAGGCACTAAGGGTATGGGGAGGGTCACATGGGGGGGCAGAGGTTGAAGGGGGGCATGGGGGGAATGGGGGAACCTCGGGGAGGACCTCTGAGTGGGCGGGGCCTGTGCCAGGAAGGGGCGGGGCTGAAGCGAGAAGACAGGGTTGACTGAAGGGCTCAGGAGGGGGCGGGGCCAGCAGTGGGTGCGGTTGGATGAGGTGCTGTGAGGGGGCGGGGCCAGCACTGCCTCCCCGCCCGCTGCATGGCCCCGCCCCTTTGCCACAGCTTTGGAGGTGGGGGGCAGTTATCCATGCGGGAGGGAAGTTATTGATCAGAGAAAGCAGTTATCAGTCCAAGGGGGAATTTATCGATCCCAGAGGGCAGTTAATGACCCAAGAGGGACAGTTATTCATCCAAGGGGGCATTTATCGATCCCAGAGGGCAGTTATTGGTCCATGGGGGACAGTTATTGATCCAAAATGGGTAGTTATTGACCTCAGGGGGCAGTTATTGATCCAAGCGTGGCAGTTATTGATCCAAGCGTGGCAGTTATTGATCTGAGGGGGCCATGGAGTGCCAGCAGCTTGCACTGGAAGCAGAGTACAGCAAGGGCAATGGCTGCAGAAGGGGTGAGCAGGTGGACTCCCCTCCTCAGCCTCGTAGCAGAGCTGGAGGAGGAAGCAGAGAGGCTGAGGAGCATCAGGGGCAGTGAGCTAGAGAGAGACTGGGGGAACCACCCCCTGAGCCCCGAGACACAGGAGCAGAATCAGCCCCAGGAAAAAGCCCAGGATTCAAGGGATCCGGTGCCTCCCCTCATCGGGTTGTAGGCGAGGCCTCAAAAGGAAGGAGTGAGTGGAAGCGAGTCCACCGAGGGGGGACAGAGGGTCCGAGGTGTCGAGCAGACCCCACTCCCAGGGAAGTCTGCTGCCTCCCAGGAGCCCGGGGAAGGGATGTTGCCAGGATCCTTCCCAACCTGGGGGGGCGACAGACCGGCACCTGTTCCTGCTGCTCCGTCTGGGAGGGGGTGAAGCCCAGGACGAAGCCCAGGGGGGATTGAAAGAGATTTTAGGGCCTTGGGGCGGCTGGTGAGGGAAGCTGGGCCCGAGGGATTGTTTCTTCCCTCCTTCCAGTTCCGGGTGGTGACATTGGAAGGCTCAGACGGGTCCAGTCCATTAATACACGGCTCCGTGGCTGGTGTCAGCGCAACAGCTTTGGGATTCTCCACCCTGGGATGGCCCAGATGGCACCAGGACGACAAGCATGGGATGGGAGCCACCTTTCTCACAGGGGGAGGAGGGTCTTTGCCCCGGAGCGTGCAGGGACATAGAGGGTCCGACGTGTCATAGAATCATAGAATCACAGAATCACCAGGTTGGAAAGGACCCACTGGATCTTCAAGTCCAACCATTCCCAACACTCCCTTAAACCATGTCCCTAAGCACTTCATCAACCCATTCCTTAAACACCTCCAGGGAAGGTTACTCAATCACCTCCCTGGGCAGCTGTTCCAGTGCTCCAGTTATATGAGTCATCCCACCATGTTTCTGTGATGGCAACAACATCATAGTCACCTTGCCCTGCAACAGCTTCCAGCTCCTCCTTCTTATTGCCCATGCTGCATGCATTGGTGTAAATGCACTTCAGCTGGGCTGACGAATCTTCAGTCCTCATAAAGGGCATAGAGTTCATTCCCAATTGATTGGTCCTTGGAATAACTAACTCCACAGTTCCAGTTTCATTCTTGTGGTCCCCAGCTGTATTCGCCCCCTCTTGCTCTGTGCTGGTGTGCTGGTGGTCCACCCCAGCACACCATATCTCAGTCATTGGGCTCCCACTGCCAGGCTCATTCCCAACTAGCCTGGTCTCCTCCCCTCCCCCTTCACATCTCGTTTAAAGCTTCATTTAAGAGCCTAACTAGATTTTTAGAAAGTACTTTAGTCCCCCTTGGAGACAAGCGTGTCCCATCCCTGGTAAGAAAGCCTGTGGGTGCGTGGGTCACTCCATGATCAAAGAATCCAAAGCCTCTCTCCTCACACCAGGCTCGGAGCCAGGCATTAATCAGCTGTTTGTCTTTGACCTCCTGTTCCTTATTCCTTAGTGTTGGGATGGAACAAAACACCACTTGTGCTCCAGAGCCCTCCATCATTCTCCCCAGAGCCCTGAAGTCTCTCTTGATGGCTTTCAGCTTTCTGCGCTGTAAGTCATCACTGCCTATTTGGAATACCAGCAGGGGGTAATAATCCCTTTCCTTCCCCAAGGAAGGAAGTTTTCTACTGACATCCTTTACTGATGCCCCCAGTAAGCAGCAGACCTCCCTGTGGAGCAGATCCGGTCTGCAGATGAGTCCCTCCGCTCCTTTTAGAAGGGAATCCCCTAGGACAATCACTCTCCTCTTTTTATTAACAGAGGATGTTTTTAAGGTCCTCTGAGGATGCCGGAGCCTAGGGAATGCTTCTAGGCTGTGGGAGCCATTTTCTTCTTCTCCGGGGATAGGTTCTACTTGCAGCACTTCATATTTATTTTTGAGGGTGATTTGGGGGTTTGTTGTCTGGGTGGGGAGAGCAGGTTCCTTGCACCGGACAGGGACTTGCTGCCATTCCCCATCTCTTGTTCCCCCAGCCTTGCAGTTTGTGGGATTGAGCTGCTTAGCCACACTGGCTCCAGCAGCCTGCTGAGTTTGTGAGAGGGCTCTGCTCCAAAGATCTATTTCCCTCTCACGTTCCCTGATCGTCCTTAACCTATTTACTTCCTCCCTCAGCTCTGCCACCATGTGAAGGAGTTCCCCCACATGAGCAGAGTTCCCACAAGTGGAGCGGTACCAGAGGCGTGAGCTGCTGTGGGAGGGGGCACTGCCTACAGCCCAGGCTCTGCGGAGCTGCACGGACCCACTGTGGCTCTGTCTGGGTGGCAACATCCATCCTGCTCACTGCGGCACCCGGAGCAGTTTTAATCTTCTGCCTGGTGGCCACCATGGCCCACGGCCCTGTCTGACCAGCCACCAGCCTCTCCCTGAGCCCTTCCTGCTCAAACTGCCACTCAAACTGCCCCTTTATACTAACGTGCCCCACTCCTCTTTGCCGTGCTCCGGGTCACCGTGCTCCCAAGGGACCGTTTTTAAATCCCCCATGGTATCCACTGAGGTCACACTCTCCCGTCAGGCCCGTGTCAGGAGACGATCGCTGACCGCCCCGATCCCGCTTGGGTTTTCCAAGGCTTTTCCCGTCTCAGGGAAGTGCCCCACCGCCTCTGATGGCCACTGCACCGCAGCACTTGTCCTGCCGCTGGATGCCACCGAAAAGACATGGTAGTAGAGGGCCAAGTGTGAAGTCATCAAAGTTCAGGAGCACTCTGGGACACCTGTCCTGGGACTCCCCCCTCCTGGACCCCCTCCCAAGTCCCCCCTATGTCCCCTCCCAATGTTCCCCCCTTGTCCCCAGTGCCCCCCATGCCTCCAATGATACCCCCAGTCTCCACCCAGTGCCCCCTATGTCCCTCCATGTCCCCCCACAGCTCGGTATGAGGGGGGTGGGGTTGGGCGGGGCTGGACTGGAGGAGGTCTTTGTGCATGCGGAGGGCCAGGGGCAGCAGGAAGGAATGAATTTCTGGATGGGGAGTGGGTCTGAAGGGACCTGGGGCGGGGCTGGGGGTCAACCGTGCCTTCCTTTGACACCCTGATTGTGCCTCTGACCCCTCTTTTGCCCCCTGAGCCCCCCTTTACACCCCA